>NW_015160227.1:933788-936696 GCF_001447785.1 Gekko japonicus
TCGGAGCTGGGCAAAAGTGAGCGGAGAAGAAGGGAGGGACTTCCGTCTGGGCGTTTGTTTGTGTGTGAGAGCCGGCTGTTTAAGGTTTGGACTGTTTATGGATGTGAATCCGAAGGGAGTTTTGTAAAACGGAAAAGTTTGAACTGTGACAGCGAAGTGCCTGACAAGCGCTTATACAAGTCAACAGTTGCGAGGAGGACCTAGTAGAGAGTCTGGGAGCGGATATAAAAGCGTAAATGAAATAAATACCATTCTCAAAGCGGGGGACCTCCAGTGATGGCATGAAAGGAAGAGGATTTACAGTGCAGGAACTGAAAGTGTTAACAGCAACCCGAAGGAGGATTGAACAAGCCAGAAGGAGAAGACAACAGAGGAAGCTCCTCCACGTCAGCGAAAGTAAAAGTACCCAGCACGCAAAGAAGCGGTTCTGAATGCGCCCAGAAGAGATTTTTTTATTAACAGAAATTCAAAGGAACATTACTAACATACTAACAGATAATTAATTGTGACCGGACTAAGAAAAGAAGTTTGACAACACACAGAAGAAGCCCAAGAAGATTAATTGGACATTACTAACAGTTTAATTTACCAGTCTATATATCACTCAGCTTTCTCTCTCTCCCACTGTCTACCCTTCCCATTTTTTCTTTTAAGCGAAATACCTCCCCTTTTTAGGGGAGCCAATAAAATCTTTATATAAAAAAAATCTTCATTGTGAATTTAAGTAAGTTTATAGGGTGACCAACATACAAAGGATTCTAAGCTACTGTTTCCTTGACGAGTTGGAACCAAGGAAAGAACTGTACTATACATTACACACTGGCAACCCGGATAAGCTACTGTTTCCTTGACGAGTTGGAACCAAGGAAAGAACTGTACTAAACTCTGTAAAGAATATCTGAAGCAGCTTCTGCGTGACAGACCAGATGTGGTGGTGGACCATGCTGTCGAGCTGCAGCTGATTTATGGCAACCCCATAGGGTTTTCAAGGCAACGCATGAACAGAGGTGGATTGTCCAGGGTTGCCAGCAGGGCAACCAGCAGGGAATGGGGGGCAGATTTACTGGGAGCAAAAGAGGCACCAGAAGTGGTATCATCAGGCCACAAGCAATGTGGGAATGCTGTGGTAATTGGGCAAAAAAACTGTATGGTAGAAGTCACTTTTATCAGAGTGTTTTGCCCAAATACTAGAGCATCACTGCGTTGCCAGCACCGTGATGGTGTCACTTCTAGTGCATGCTGGAAGTGACTTTGCTGCATTGCCGGCAAGGTCAGCTTAGGCCTCCTTTTGCACCTGGCAAATCTCCCCCTCTGGCCAGCTGATTGGTGACAGGGGATGGCTACCAGAGTGGGGGTTCCCCTGCCTTAGGCAGGGGCCTGGCAACCTGAGGTTTGGCATTGCCTGCCTCTGAGTAGCAAGTCTGGACTTTCTTGGTGGTCTCCCATGTAAGTCCTGAAGGTGCTGACCCTGTTTACCTTATGATTGCTGACAAGAGTAGGCTAGCCTAGGCCATACAGATCGGGACAAACCAGTAACTCATCAGCGAATTTGCTTTTTCTGACAAATTTAGGATTGCAAACTCTGGCTAGGGAAGTCCCTGGAGATTTAGGGGTGGTTCCTGGAAGGGGGTGGAGTTGAGGGAAGGGAGAGGCCTCAGTGGAGATGTGATGCCATAGGGTCTACCATTGGAAGCTTCTGGTTCCTCTAGGGGAACCAATCTCTGTAGTATGGAGAGTGGTTGTAATTCCAGGAGAACTCCAGGTCCCACCTTGAGGCAGGTAACCGTAGTCAAACTGTAAAGTCTGCCTATGTAGGCATCACAGAAAAGAGCATCCCACAAGATTCTGGACATGGGGCTGCTATTACCATGACTGGGAAAAAAATCCCTATAATATCTTGTAATTGAGGGAGAACAGGAAATTGGGGATATTAAAGAAGAACTGTGTGTCTATTAAAAAAGGGAAAAGGTAAACAGCTGTAAAAAAATAAAAGCCTCTAATGATTCAGCTTGTCATTTTTATCTGCTTCTTTTCAGACACATAGCTGCAACTGAGATGTGTTATCAAAAAATTAAATCAAAAATTAAAACATCGGGGAGTCTGAATGTCTGGTTTCAGGGACACAACAGTCAATATCATCTGTCTTTTCAATTTTCTGGAAGAGCTGGGTTTTTATTGCAATGTTTAATAGTTTCAGCGTTATGTTACATACAGCAAAAAAATGATCTCTCTTTTTTGCCTTGATCTTTTTAAAACTCTATCCTAATCAAGGCACCTTTAGCCAAATTAATAATGCATGCAACTCTTCTGCTTAGGAGATGGAGAACTCAGTAGAGTAAATAAGCTGTGTTTTGGAAAGGAACTTTTGCCCTCCTGTGAATCTGTTCCACTGGGATCTGTAGGCAAGCCCCTACTTCATATAACCCCCCCCGCCTCAGAGGTGAGGTGGGTTGCAGTAAGGAGCCACGCCCATTCTGGAACTCTCTTCTCCTAGTGATTCACCTGGAGCCAAAATCACATAACAACATGTGAATACACATGAACAAATATGCTGCCTTATACTGAATGAGACCATTGGTCAGCCCCGTAGCCAGGGGACACCAGGGTACCGGTGGGCTAATTCAATTAAATTTAAATTAAGTTAAGCTGAGATGGGGCAGAGTGGCTCTCCAGATGATGGATCCTTTCAGTTGGGGCAGCTTGCCCTTGGTCCCCAAAGGCAGTTCTTCATATAATATTCTGTAACTTCAAGTTGGGTTTTTTTAATCCTTTTTTCTTGTATGCTAGGGTTTATTATTATTGTTATTATTGTTGTTGATGATGATGATGATGATGATGATGATGATGATGATGATGATGATGATGATAGGACAAAGGCTGTCCTGATCGGGAGAGCTGCAGGGCTGCA
>NW_015160228.1:0-986 GCF_001447785.1 Gekko japonicus
TTGGTCTTTATTTTGGCTATGTACAGTACGTTTGTTATTTGCAGCGTGTTCCACTGTGTATCTCACTTTGTTTGGTACCACACCAATTTCTAGCTGTCTATCCGGATTTCCTCTGGCCCAGCTTTGACATGGGGAGAAAACGTATTGAAGGGAGAGGAGCCCTCAAATGGTCCCTGCTGTCCCCATACACCCTTGGATATCCACCGGAAGATCTTCTGCATGCTTCACAACAGCAGGCTCTGACTGAAGACCCAGTGGCTTGGGTAGATCAGGAACCCACAGGGTGGACCTGTACACTGCCAGCACTCCCAGACCCTCTCTAGGACCAATGGAGGGGGGCACACCCCTGGCAGCTCAAGGCTTCCTACAATCCAGTCTTGCTTAGGGGATCTACGCTGTAGGTCTTGGCAGGATCAGGGACCCTGCTTTGACTGCAGGAAAGGGTGGGGAGATCAGTTCCCTACATAAATCCTCTTCTGTGCTCAAGGCCTTCTAAAAACCAGCTTGGACAGTTCCCTGCTGTGAGGGTTTCTAGCTCTCCAGAGCCTCGTCCACTTTGTGGATGTTTCTGGTTCCTTCTGCTGCCTCGGGAGACAGCCCTACCTTGGTTTGAGCTTGGCTGCCTGCTGGCCAGGAAAGTAACAGGACCTTCTGGTTGCTGTAGGCCTTCCAAGGTCCTACCAGAGTGTTGGCTAGCCTGCCATGACCTTCCATGGATGGATTTGGCCCCATTGCTAATGTCTGCCTGAAGACTTTCAGGCAATGGAGCAAATGTTGTTTTTCTGGGCTCTGGGGAAGGCTAAAGTGCCCTAGAGAAGCAAGCTGCGTCTGTGAATGCTCATCTCAGCAGGCATTTGACAGGCATCCCAAGTGGACGCTGGCTTTGCCTTTCTCATTTGCTTTTTTCTAAGGAATGTCGCTTCAGTCAATCTCCCTTCCTCCATTACAGAGCCCTTCCATCAGGGCTGCCTCTCGGATGCTCTTAG
>NW_015160228.1:1036-5590 GCF_001447785.1 Gekko japonicus
GCCAGGGTATCTTGTGGGGAGCAGAGCATCTGTGGTGAAAGTACGAAAACAACAACTGGAGGGCCCTTGATCTTCCATGCCCTGCAAAGTTCTGTTTGTGGAACCGGGAGAGGCAGGGATTTTAAAAACAGTCCTGCCAATGAGCTGGTGCTTGGATTGCAGAGACGGGTGGAGGTTAGGTTGGCATGCTCCCCTCTCCTCTTTTTGGAGAGGAGCAAAAAAAAAATATCTTTATTTCATTGACTACTTTGGAGTGGGGTCATTGATTTATCAGCTCCTTCGATTCGCAGTTGCTGGCTGTCTCTTTCCATTCATAGGTGTGCCAATCAACACTGGACAGTGCTTTTGTTTTTTCATAACTAACTTTGGTTGAAAAGCAGATATAAGGATTGGTGTGTATCTAGCAAAATGCCAGTGGAGTAGTTCATCTCCAAATAAATGGTGTTCCATTAGTGCACAAGCAGTTGTGCTATGGATGGCATGGTCCTTGTGCAATTGTGAGTGCTTATCGTGAAAATGCATTCTGTGTCTGCACTACAGATTAAGAATTTTAAATCTGGGTGTACAGACATGCATTTAGAGCAACACCCTGTTGCTTGTGCAAGTGGCAATGTGTCATTGAGTACAAGGAGGCTTTGCTTGTGCAAGAGCTTACTGCAGCTTACTGCAACTTAAAACACTTGTGCTAATATAACAGTTTTTATAACTAGTGGAAACCGACTGCAGGATACACGCCCCTGCAAATGAATAAATGGGGGGTTAGAAAAACCAGTGTTGGAGCCCCAAAAGACCAAATTGTTACAGTTGACCAGCAAATAGAAAAGGGATGAATCCTTGTAGTCACTTAAGCCTAAGGGGTACACACACTTTCAGATCATGGCAAGGCCTGAACTATACATGATACTCTAAATGTATAATTTAGCCCTGAAAAACAACCCACATAGATCGGGACCATAGTACGGAGGAAAGGAGGGGTGTGCTCTTCAAGGGCACCTTGGGCACTACAGTAATCCCCCCCCCTTCCTCAATACGGTGCGGGCTTCCTCACAAGTTCTACTGATGCGCTTTCCCACTAATGGGCTTTTAGCAAAGCAAGATACATTTTTAAACCAAAGAAGTGTGCACTTAACTTTGTATATCCAAAAGGGCTTTGGACTTCGTTAAACAATGCCCTCTGAGTGTGCCTATGTACTTTTAACGCCTATGAATTGTTCATTTCAGAGATTTATAAGCTGAATCAGAACAGTTATTTTTAAGTCCAGAAGCTTTTACCCACTTACAATGAACACTTTCCTTAAATCAATAAGAAGTTTCTCCTTATCCCAGTTAAGCACTGTCAGTTTTTAGGCAAATTTGCCTATTCTAAAAAGAAACTCGTTCTTTCAATATGAAATGTCACCAATTAAAAGCCTGTTTTTTTCCCTTAAAAAAACACCTTTGTGTGAGTATGGCCTCATTTGCCCCATCCTGGTCCTTGAATATATTTAACACATTGAAAAACACAATTAAAATGGTCTGAGTTGCTATGTTCATGATAAGAAGCTTTTGGAACTTTTTACTGAGAAAAATAACTGAAAGGACATGATAGAGGCATATAATGGCATGGGTGAGCCAGTAGCAAGAATTTTTCTCCCTGTCTCCTGAGTACCAGAACTGGAGCCTTAACCAGTGGAACCAATTGGCTGAAAATTCAGCAATGTCAAGAAGACAGATTTCTCCAGCCAGTATTGATGGAACTTACCACTATAAGAGGTGATGGCTTTTTGAAAAAGAGTAAGACACATTCATGGAGGAGAGGGCCTACCTACATGGCTTTTAGCCATGATGGCTATAGGGCACCTTCATGACATGTGCAGATGCAGTGTACCTCTTGATGCAGAACTGTATAAACTGAAGTTCAATTCAGATTAGATGGAGATGTTTGTTAATGGAGAAGCTGCTTAGAGACTGTGGAGCCAGCCGGTCCTGGAGGGAGTTGCACTTCCCCTAAGGAGCAGATTAGTAACCTGGGGGTGCTACCGGATCCTGGCCTACAGTTGGAGGCTAAGGTCTCTTCTGTGTCATGTAGTGCCTTTCATCAGCTCCTGCTCATTTGCCAGTGACCCATGCTCTGATCACATCCAAGTTAGATCACAGGAACACACACTGCATGGGGATGCCTTTGAAACTGGTCCAGAAGATGAGGATGAGACTTCCGGCGGTGCGGCGCTGCGTCATGGGCGCGATTCTCAGGAGCTCCTGAGACGCCCCGGCTTCTGTTCGCTCTTTTGGGAGCCCCCCTGGTTTGCAGGGTGGCCCCTGCTTGGTTCTCCTGGAGGGAGACCAAGGCATGACGGGACCCTGGCAAGGACGGGGGGGAGTCCAGCGTGCCCCGAAGTGGGAGCGGCATGAAGAGCGGGAATATGGCCGCCATATTCCCGCAAAGCAGCTGCCAGCCGTGCTTTTAACTATGTGGGGTGAATGTTTTCCCCCCTTTTTTCTTTTCCTTTTTTGCACCTTTTACGAGGATATTGCCATGTTACATTGAACGATTTGCGCGTTCAAGAATGCGGCTGTAAAGGAACGTTTTCTCACCGCCCCCCTATCAGATTTTCCAACCAGTGCAAGAAAGCGGCCGAGAACATACACCGGTGTGGAGAAGGAAGAATTCTGAGGGGGTAAGAGGAAATTTTCTGCGGAACTTTCATTTTCTCTTGTTGGTGTAAAAGTATTAAAAATTGTTGGGGCAGATAAGGGAACGAAACGGGACTAAGCTATCAAAGAAAATGGCGGCGTTCATACGTGAGGCAATAATAAATGAACTCAAATCAGAACGCTTCCAAAAAACGTTAAAGGATGAACTGGAGAAGTCACTTAATTTGGCATGGGAAAAACTGCTAAGTAAACCCCAAAATATGCGGGCAGAGGACGAGGATAAAAAAGAGCAACCACAGAGATTACAAGATCGAAATGACGACCAAGA
Organism: Gekko japonicus; assembly: GCF_001447785.1. NCBI lineage: Eukaryota > Metazoa > Chordata > Lepidosauria > Squamata > Gekkonidae > Gekko > Gekko japonicus. The sequence continues at coordinate 3,999 of NW_015160228.1, forward strand.
AAATAAAATGGTGAACGAACAGCGTGAAAAGCCATATGAAAGACATTGTTTGGTTGCAGAAGAAGAGTTAAAGGAAAAGGTCGTGTTAAAAGATACTATTGAGAGAGGAGACAAACTAAAACCACGAAAGGGAGGGGAAAAGCGCTTTAAACCTTCCCGGAGAAATAAGAGAGCCGTTGGCTTCAAGCAAATTAATGAGGACCTAATTAAATATGGAAGGAATGATGCGGGAACTTTTATAAATCTGTACAAAGACATACGACATATACAAGAAAATCGGGAAAATGAAAGCAAAAAGGAAACAAAGTTCACCATCATTAATCTCTATGGGAAGAAGTGACTTTTAAGATAAGAAGCTGGATAAAGATATTGCTGAGGACGAGATATAATTCCTTTTCCTTCCCCTTTTCTTTTCGTTTTTTTTTTCGTTTTTTTGTCTTTTGTACTGCTGTAAGTTTGAAAATGCTCAAAAATATAATTTGAGGGGTGGCCTTCAGAGGGTTAGAACTAAATAATAAATGGAAGGTTAACATTTAAATGGCTATATGAGGTGTAGGTCAAGATAATAAGGTGGAAAGCTCAACTGATAAAAATATGAATTTTTCTTTTAGTTGATGGGGAAACCTTAGCTACTTAATTTAGATCTGCTGTAAATGTAAGCTGAAGGAGGAGATTTTTGAATGAAGCGTAAAGATATTCAGCTACTAAATACCCAGAGTCATATGAGGATTCTGAAGTTAAGATGGAATTTTTTGATTTATGAAGACTTGAATAGACCGGAGAAATATGATTTTTACTATATATTTTTACTAATTCCAGATTGAATTGAGATTGCTATATAAGGAGTTGGAAAATTAATTATTGAATGAAAGACAATTCAGTTTTTGAGTTAAGTTAAATGTACATAAAGAGCATAATTAACTATAATACCTGATTAATGTGATATGGTAGGAAACAGCGGTGAGCATGCCGGGGTGCTGGGTGTTGGGGTCCTTATCTGTGTTTTTTGTGGGTTTGTTTAATGTGCTTCGTCTTTTATATGTTTGTTTGGTTTGAGGTTTTGTTATGGTGTAGAAAACTAATAAAAAATTATTATTATTTTTTTAAAAAAGAAACTGGTCCAGAAGCTTTAATTCAGAGGTGTCAAACTCATTTGTTAGGAGGGCTGGAACTGGCATAAATGTCACTTTGTGGGCCGGGCCACGTGTGCCATAAAATGTAATATCAGATACTGGAGTTACAAACTTTATAAATGACACAGGCAAACCTAATTAACGATACTATTTTTTTTTACTCAAAATACAAACAAAAGCAATTGATTCCTAGGAGTGAAAGCAATTAATTTACTGGGGAATCCACGAAAGCCCCAATAAGTGTATTTAATCATAGGCAAGACTAGGTTTTCCCCCAAGGGATACTATAAAAGGGGGGGGGATCTTATATTTCCATACAAATTAATTACTTTTTGTATATACAGCACTTTTAGGAGTCATCTGCCTAGCAAATACATAAGGTAGTTGAAAAGTACTCGGAAACGTGGAGTGATTCAGAAAAGAGTATTTTATTAGATCAGAACAAGACAAAGAAACCAG
>NW_015160228.1:5812-5944 GCF_001447785.1 Gekko japonicus
CATATAATGGCTTTGCCAATCCTCACTGTGGTTGGAGGAGGTGAGAGGGGAAAAACCCACACACCCTTTCTCTGCTTTCTCCGCCACCCCACCCCCTATTTTGCCTCAGCTTCATAGTCGTGCCCCCCTAGC
>NW_015160228.1:7347-10285 GCF_001447785.1 Gekko japonicus
AATTGCAAGATGTCATAGTCCCGCTGTACACTGCATTGGTCAGGCCACACCTGGAGTTCTGTGTGCAGTTCTGGAGGCTTCACTTCAAAAAGGATGTGGACAGGATGGAGCACATGCAGAGGAGAGTGACGAGGATGATTTGGGGCCTGGAGACCAAGCCCTATGAGAGAAGAAGAAGATTGGATTTATACCCTGCCCATTACTCGGAGTCTCAGAGCAGCTTACAATCTCCTTTCCCTTCCCTTCCCTTCCCCTCCCCTCAGCAGACGCCCTGTGAGGTAGGCAGGGCTGAGAGAGCTCTTTCAAGGGCTGCTCATGAGAGAACAGCTCTGAAAGAACATGTAACTGACCCAAGGCCACACCAGCAGCTGCATGTGGAAGAGTGGAGAATCAAACCCAGTTCACCCAGATTAGAGTCCATGCTCCTAACCACTAGACCAAACAGGCTCCAAAAAGGCTGAGGGACTTGAGAACGTTCAGTCTGGAGAAAAGGAGGTTGAGGGGGAACATGATTGCTCTCTTTAAATATTTGAAGGGCTGTCACTTAGAGGAGGGCAGGGAGCTGTTCCCGTTGGTAGCAGAGGAGAGGACTTGCCATCTTGGGTTTAAATTAAGGGTGGGAAGGTACCGGCTGGAGATTAGGAAAAACTTTTCTACAGTAAGAGTTGTGCAACAGTGGAATCAGTTGCCTGGGGAGGTGGTGAGCTCCCCCCTGGCTGGCAGTCTTTAAGCAGCGGCTGGACAAACACTTGTTAGGGATGCTCTAGGCTGATCCTGCATTGAGCAGGGGGTTGGGCTAGATGGCCTGCAGAGCCCCTTCCAACTCTGATTCTATGATTCTAACTTGTTCAGATCTGAGCTTGTCTTATTCCCATCCAAGAGAAACCTTTCTGCAATAGCTGCTCATTTGCATTGTCTTTTCTCCTCCCCTGCATCCAGCACCAGGTATTAAGACACTGACCTTTTAATCAACAATATAATTGGAATTTGAATACGTGTCAGACCTAAGCACCTAACAGAGGCACATAACTGACAGACGGAGACACCAAGATGCTTGAATCTTCATTGCAATAGAAGCGTTTTTTGAAAACAAAAAGATAATTATCACTTCTTAATCAGCACCAAATTGTCTCTCCTTTTCATCTTCCATCCCAGTCTTAATTAATTGTAACAAATAACAATTGAAGATTTTTTCCCCCAGAAAGTAGTTGACCAGGCAGCAATAGGTGGTCTAGGAAAGCAAGCTGTCTGAGACCACTGATGGTGTGGTTGAAAAAAATTGAGGCAAAATAACCTGGAGATGCTGAAGATCTGTGACCACAGAGTGCAATTCTCAGCAGAGTGATGCCCTTCTAAGCCTGTTGACTTTTAAGGCAGGAGTGAAGAAAACTGTTAAGTCGGCTACTTAACAAAGAGTCAGAGAGTGGTTTCAGCAAGCGATTCAGCTTTATTGAGCAACGCGTAACACAACTAGAACAGAACACTCAGAACAACCAGAACAACCTTAGCACTGCAGTTGTTCTTCTTTTAAACTCTCCCGGGCTAATGTAGCCACGCCTTACTGTACATAACAACCAATAGGATTGTAACAATAATGTCCAATCACAGACGTTCCCCCGTAGGGAACTGGATGGTAGGTGATTGGTCGGCTCTTCCTGGGCTACCAATAGCGATTGAGTGATTAGGATCCTTGCCCAGGACGAAGCTTTACATGGTGTTTCAGTTAGTGAATTCAAGACAGTTTTCCATTGCATTGAATACACCACAAAACCCATATTGGAAACTGGAGTTTCTGGAGCAAATGGGGTGGCTACAAAATTGGGCAGGACCCCTAGACAGAAAAGGAGGACTAGGCCAAAGTGGCCTCTTTGCAAATCCCTTCAAGATTTATGATGAGCCAGAGAAGCTGAGGGGAAGCAGATATGTCAAGGTGTTGCATTTTGCTGGCTAATGGGCAGCAGGGAAGGGAATGACCTGAGGATGGCACAAAAGCCTGTGCAGAGCAAAGTAAACACTTGGGATTAGAAAAGCAGCTGCCGGATTGCTCAAGCAGGAGGCGGCGGCAGGGGCCTCGCTGCTTTGCCTGCTCACAGATACCAAATGTCAGCAGTGCTAAAAGAAAGGATTCATGTGTAACGTCTTAGGGGGCCAATCACCTATTGACTGTCATAGCTGGAGCCTCTGCGTTGGGCACCCTCTACATGTGACTTTCCCATTTCCTTGGATTTCTTGGGATTAGACAATTGTGCAAATTTTTACTTACAATTGATATTAATATTCGTATGCAAGCTTCTAGATTTTCTGGCAAGTATTCGGAGGAGGTTACAGGTGTTTACTCAAAGCTGCTTTGGTTTTGGTGTTGGTGGAGGAAGAAAATGAAATATTAAAAATAGCCTTTTAGGATAGTGAGTGCTTTATACAGGTGGATTTCTGTCTCTGTGGACTGCCCTGCTGAATGGGACAAGAGCTGTCAGGTGTTGGTGGTACGGCCTCCAACCTTTCCAGATCTGGACCCCGCTGAGTTGGAAGCACAGGACAGAGTCATGTGACTTGAGTCCCTTGTCAAGAAGAGCCAGAGCTCTGACCATGGGCTGCAGACCAAAAGAGCCAGAAGCACAAAATGCAAGCCGAGCATCAGGACAGGTAGCCTGGTGAGGAACCAACCAAGGATCGGAGCTGGGGGAGGAGTCCTGTCCAATGTTCCCTCTAAGCTGTGGAGTCTTGTGAGGAAAAATTCTACTCGGTGAGCGACTGGCATTAAAGCTGTGAGGGAGCGATTTGGCGACTGCATAAATTAGCTTGCTCTGGAGCCATCCTTCCCGAGCCAAGACAAAAATGTGTGAGCTGGAGGCTAAAAAAACTGTGAGCTAGCTCACACTAACTCAGCTTAGAGGGAACACTGGTCCTGTCCTGCTGCTCTCCTGAGCAGGGCACCTCG
>NW_015160228.1:14643-14826 GCF_001447785.1 Gekko japonicus
GGTAAAAGTTCGCAAAACTGAGGAAGGATTGGAGCTGTCGTCGGGTGCGGGGTACTTCCCAACCCACCAAATCCTTTATCTTCCCCGGGTCCATGCCCCAAGAAGTCAATTTGCGTTTTGTGAAATTCACATTTGGACAGCTTGGCAAAAAGTTTGTGCTTGTGCAATGTGGTTAAGACCTCC
>NW_015160228.1:14992-22221 GCF_001447785.1 Gekko japonicus
CAGGGGGATGTTGAAAGTGGTCGTATGTTCGCCCCCCTCCCTTTATGGCATCACATCTCTGCTGAGCTCCCTCTCCACTCCTTCCCTGACAAACTCTGCCTTTCCCAGGCTCCACCCTCAAATCTCCAGAAATTTCCCAACTCAAAGTTGACAACTCTATGGTTTATACCTTCCACAGTCAAATTTAACTGGGTCTGTGGTAGGGTTGCCAGGTCCCCTCACCATTATGGTGGGGGGATTTTGGGGGTGGGGTTCCGAGGTGGGCAGGACATAATTGGATGTGATATGATGACATCACCTGGAAGTGACATTATTGCTTTGGTGACGTGTCAGCAAGCTGCCATGGTGTTCTGTGTTGGTTGTATCTCTGTACAGTTGCTCACCCCCCCCCGCCTGTACGCCTGTATTTTACTCTGCTGTAATGCCTAAGCCAAACAACTGGAGGATGTATTGGGGGAGTATGCTTTACTGCCAGCTTGTTGCTTTTAGAGCCTGGGAACTGCACCTGTATTATGTCTGGAGATAGCTTGGTTCTCAGGGAATGAGCGCGCAACCGTTTCCTTTCACCCGCCAGCGGGAACGTGACCCATTGGTCCTATACCTGGTTCAAATCCCTTTATCTTGTTTGCCCTAACCGTTTGTAGTCAGTTCTAACAAAGAACGTGTTTGAGTGTCTTTCCAAAGCTTTGAAATAAATTTTGCTTTTCTTCAAAACGTGGATTTATTCTCGATGCTTGGGGATCCAACAGGAACCAACCAAGGATCAGAGCTGGGGGATGTTCCCTCTATGCTGTGGAGTCTTGTGAGCAAAAATTCTACTCAGTGAGCTCCTGGCATTAAAGCTGTGAGCGAGCGATTTGGCGACTGCATAAATTAGCTTGCTCTGGAGCCATCCTTCCCGAGCCAAGACAAAAATGTGTGAGCTGGAGGCTAAAAAAACTGTGAGCTAGCTCACACTAACTCAGCTTAGAGGGAACACTGGTCCTGTCCTGCTGCTCTCCTGAGCAGGGCACCTCTGCTGCTCACTCCTGTCCCTCAGCAGCAGGTCTTTTCAAAAGGTACCAAGAAAAATGGCAGCTGCACTTGGTTGGCTTGTGACCCAACAGGAAACTCAAAGGTTCAAGACCACTGGTTTAGGGGCTAGGTCCAATTTGAGTTCTGTGTCCCCCCCCCCGGTGTCATTTTCCCAATCTCATCACTGAGAGCCAATGTAGTACAGTGGACAGAGTGGCAGACTAGTACCCTGAGAGACCTGGGTTTGAATCCCCGTTTCTACCATGGAAGCTCACCGAGTGATCTTGGGCTAGTCACAAACTCTATCAGAAAAAGGAGGAGGTAGAATTATGTTCTAAGCAGCTGAGAGTCCCAAATAGGGAGCAATGCAGAATATAAATAAATGCAAACACACCCTCCCTTCCTAGAGCTGCCTCCTAGGCGAGAATACACAAGTCGCTATAGGTCTTCTCCAACACAAAAGAAAATGTCCATTTTTTCCATGCTCTGTACATTCCAAGTACACCAGAAATGGCAAAATAATGACCATTCTGTCCCTCCTCCCTTCCCCACACTCTCTGGGATGACATTTTCTCCAACATTTGTTTTGGAAAGCAATCCTTCCATCCTGTCTCTTTGTCTGTGTGGGTGCCTTTGCTCAGGGACATATGTAGCCAAATTTTTGGCTTGGGAATTCATTCAGATCTAACCAAGTTCCAATGCTTCAAAGCAAAACATGATTTTTTTTAACTAGAAGGGTCTGTCAAATGTGGAACAAGGCCTGGAAAGAGTTAAAATGGCTGCCTGGTTGCCATGGCACCCTTTCTTTTAAAGAAGAGCTGAGTTGATTACAACATTGGGAACCAAAGGGGAATGAAAAAGGGGGGGGGGGCGTAAGGGAAAACCGGAGGATGGGGGGGCAGTCACAACAATATTCACTCCAGAGCTGGCAGCTGGACCAAAAGGGAATCTACACCCCATCAAAAAACATTCCTGCCCAAACAAAGTATTTTCTCTGGCTGTTTGTTGAGCGTCAGGCTTCTTGGCTTCCCAGCAAGGCTGGCTTCGACTAATCAGCCAGCCTCCCAGCCACAACAGACAATGGTGGAGGGGATAGCTGCCAAGAGGTTATCAGGAACAGATCATTTTTTTAGACTGGCAGACGTGATTAAAGAGGGAAGAACCCATCCTGGGACCTGCACTTGCAGGTGTGCAGGAATAGGCAAGACTCTTGAAAAATCCATGATTGGAACTCCAGATGTGGTGTCTGCCTTTAAGAAGCTATCATGGGGGGGGGGGGCTAGATGGGGAAGGGGAGAGGAAACTTCTCCCAGGACAGGGAGGTCATTTTTTGAGGGCCCATCCTTCCCCAGAGCCATGGTCTGGATCCCCATCAAGACATGGCTGCTTTTTATAGCCAAATAATGTCTGTCATGAGAAGGCTGATTGGAGCAGACAATAATGCTAGGGAAAGTTGAAGGCAGCAAGAGAAGAGGAAGATCCAACATCCAACAATCAAGGGGGCCACAGCCCTCAGTTGGCAAGACCTGAGTGAGGGTGCTAAGGACAGGAGGTTTTGGAGGTCATTAATGCACGGAGTTGCCATGGTCACAAGCAACTTGACAGCATATAACGAACAATATGTTTGGAGTTCCAATAGTGGAATGCCAGTGCCTGTGTGTAATCTAAAAAGGAAGAGTCAAACACCTGCACCCAGGGAACTCAATGCTTTGTGAAGGTGTAAGTAAAAGCCAGCCCTTGATGCCAGCAGCAGTTCTCTAAAAGCCACTGTCAGCCCTGAGTGGCCATGCTGGGGCTTACAAATGGGACCTCCTCGTATGCCTAGTAGGTGTTCTGCCACAGAGCCAGGGGCCCACCCATGTGGATGAAAGCACTTGGCAGAGGCAATATTATGCATGGTTCACGTCTTCTTGGTCTTCCTTTGTAAATTTAACTTAGCTATGAACGGGGGTCATTTTGTAGAAAAAGAGGTGCAGGAGCTCATTCGCATAGCTTATTAGCATAATTTATTGGCATATGCCACACCCCCTGACGTCACCGGAAGTGTGTCAGGAGGCAACACCCACCACTCAGGCTCCACAGGACTGTTTTGGATTGCTAGCTATTGGGGGGGGGGGAATGTGCAGATCTGCCCTCACAGAGGAGGGAGAGCTTGTACCTGAAAGCGGGCCGGGGGGGGGGGGGCTCTGCAACCTGGCTGCTTCTTGCTCCTCATGGCCCAACTGAGGACTGCTGGGAGCAGGGGGTGGGGCTTGTTGCATGTGCCCACCCCCTGGGCTCCTTACTGCCGGAGCTCTGCTCCTGTGCGCTCCCGCAGGAAATGACCCCTGGCTATGAATAACCAAATGACACCTCCAGCAGGTCCCTGAATCCTGGATGGTGGAATGTGTAACCTGGGGGCGGGGGAAGGATCACTCCCTTCCTGTGCTGCTTGTGGGCTTTCTGGCCCCTCCTGCCAACAAGATGCTGGTCTGATCTAGCAGGGCTCTTTTTTGGCTTATAAACAGAGATCCTCGGGCACCAACACAGTATCACAGCTGTCCTGGCCCACTCCACAGGGAGTTGCATCTGAGAGCTTCCCAGCAGACTGGTTCCCCCGCGAGTATGGTGCTCTGCCACCCTCGATGATTGGGTGCCCTGACTGGCCTTGAGGTGAAGCCATGGAGCCAGCGGTCGCTTTTGCTAACCGTGCTTACAGAGACATTCCCGATTGACGAAAACAGCAGTAGGTTTAGGTTGGGCAACAATACCCTATTAAGCAGAGGAAAGAGACAGCAGAGCCAAAAAGACAACTTGGCATGCCAGCCTGAGAAAGAGGCGGACAATGGTTTGGTATACAGACTTTATAGATGTTTCTTGTTCAGATGACACCTTGTTCAGCAAGACACCTTCTTGCTTTAAAAAAAAAAAAAGCCTTCTTGCTTCTAGTAACAGCATCCCAAAATCAAGGATGAGATAACCGCACAAGCCATCTCAGGACATGCAAATGTCTTGTCCTTCCCTGGCCTCACAACCTCCGTGCCTTCCGTGGCCGGCAGCCGTTGTGCGGGATAGGGGTGTTGTCTGTGATGGAGATCACTTCCAGGCCCCCCATGGTGAGCCCTTTGATGGCTGCCTGGAAAAAAGAGAGAGGTTCTCAGACAACGCTGTTATGCTTTAGGGCTTACCACGCGTGTCTCCGTAATCTTGGATTCAGTTCCCATGTTTTTGGGGGGGCACTGCTGAGAGAACAGCCACTCAGTGAGTTCATGGAGGGCCCCCTCCTAGTTGAGTCTGCCTGCCCATTTGAAGATCCAAGGTTTCACTGTGTGTGCCCACTTTTAAATACTGGGTGGGTGAGCGTTAGAGGGTGGGGTCTCCTCAGCAACAGCCCCCAATCTGAACTTCTTTACATAGGAGCTCTCTTGGTGTTGAATGTACAAGATTTAACGCAGTGGCTGGAAATATGTTTCTTTCCCCAGGAGTTTCAGACCCACCCCCCTTTGTGGAGTTTCACCACTGTGCTGCCTTTGTCTCATTTTTAAAAGAAAGGGGGGGGAGGGGACTTTACCCCTTTCTTGCCAGAACAGGCCACATTTGTTCTTTGTGTCCTTGGTAGTGGTGGGGAGAACAGTTACCTGTGAAATCTTCCCCTGAAGGGGTAAGAAGTGGAAACCGACCCTGACTGTTGGGAGAGGAGGAGGGACCAGCATGGTGGGTTGGGGACCGCAGCAGAGAGGGAAAGGACACATGGGTGTGTGTGTGTGTGCTAGCCACGGTGTCATGCGAATGCTGAAAGTGGCTCTCTGGGGCTGTTGTGCTCCTCAGGGCGGAGACATGTCTGTTTCGTTTCTGTTGTTCTGCAAAGTGCACAGATGGTGTTGTGGAAACAATCCACAGGAGCAGCAAGCACATACCAGTCGTCCAGGGCCCAGGCCTTTCACGACCACTCGCACATGGGACACTCCCTTCACACAGGCTTTCTGGGCGAGGGGGGGAGGGAGGGAAGAAAGAGAGAAACGGACGTGTGCCTTTAGTTACAGAACAGGACTGCTTCCCCCGTCACAGCTTGCCCTTCCTTGACACCATCTCACGTCTGTTGGATAAGCCCTAACTAGGACTTTTTCTGTTATCCCACCTTCCTATTCAAACAGCACACGCTACTTGGCTTACGGCAACACAAAAGCATCCATCCCCAGTGAAAAATAATGGCTGGACTAATCAGTTACAGCAAACAAGTGAAATCTTATCAATCAACCCCAGTGGTGATAGAAGTAGCAACCATAAAAAAAAATCTAAACTATCTCAGTGCACACTATAAAAGCAAATTAATTTCAAAGTCTCTCCTACGCAATCCCCTCTGTTATGCTACTGTGGAAAGGCAAAAGAGAAAGCACCAGCCGTGGTTCTATGACCTGGAGGTGGCATCCCAGTAAAGGCCCCGTAGCCTGCATTGAACGGTGTGTGCCCACCTAGGCAGGGTCCGCTGGATGACCTCACATCTAAGCAGCTTTGCAGGGAATCCTCCTGGGATTCTGGTCACAAGAAGCACTCTGAATTCGGCCTGGAAATGTGTTCGGGGACCCCAGGGTTTCCTTGAATGCACACTGGGGAACAAGTTTCTTTGGTGCAAGGGAATCTGTTTGCCTTATCTGCAGCTGGCCAGTAGGCAACCGCAGTAATAGCAGGGTGGGTTAAAACTGATCCTGCACGGTGTGTTGTTCTCTGACTTATATATTCTCCTAAATTGTGTGTGGGGGGGAGAGATAGTGGAAGAAGGGAAGCAGTTGCTTTCTGGGGTATGAATAGGAGACAAAAGGCAAGTGGTATTGCAGGCTTGCATGCAAAACACATTGTGTGCATTTCTAACTCTGTTAACGGTTTCTTAATTCCAAACTGGCTATTGGAAACTTCTGAGTTTACTACTTTGGTGGGTTAAAACTGCCATCTAGTGGCTATCTCTAACTACTTCCTCTCTAGCTAAATAATAATAACTGTGTGCCATCAAGACACAGCTGACTTACGGTGCCGACCCTAGGACCACGGGGTTTCAAGGCAAGAGATAACCAAAGATGTTTTGCTTTCCTTTGCATAGTTTTTATTGCTGATTTCTACTCTTCCTCCCCCCAAAAGTTGGAGACAGTCTTCATTTTCACACTAAAAAAAGTTAAATTTTAGAGTGCTTAAAAGTAAGAGCTACCTGCTCTCTATGCTTTAGCATGAGTCAGTGTTCTGGATCATCTGAAGACTGGCAACTGCTCCATCTCTGCCTGGGGCTGACAGTGTTCTAATCGAATGGCATGGAATCCAGGACAAAATTACCCATCAGAGGCTGCATAGGAGCAGGAAGTTGGCAAGGCCATGGACTCATGCAGAGACATGACAGGCAGTGGAGGAGAGGATTCAGAGGAGAGGAGCTCAGATCCTTGACTTGTTCCTCACTATGGTCCACCTCCTGGTACTTGTGTTTCCTGTTTTTTTTTCCTGTTTGCAGGTCTTTTGGTCTAATGTTCATGGTCCTGTCACATGATTCTGATGTTACGCAACTTATATTGGATCCAGCATTACAGCTGGTGAAGCAAGTTAATGCAGCTGCAAAAAATGCTTTCTCTCAGCTTTGGCAATGAAGTCCGAGGAGTGCCGGGCTTGGGGAGGGGAGAGGCCTCAGAATGGTATAATACTACAGAGCCTACCCTCCAAGCAGCCATTTTCTCCAGGAGGACAGATGTCTTATAATTCTGGGGATCTGGAACCTGGAGACTGGCAACCATAGACCTGGCATGAACCTGTTCTGATGCCACCTGACTTGCACGATCCAAGTAGGCCTGGCTGCTTGCTACTGTTCAACAGCAGCCACCCTATGAAAGCCAATGTGGTGTAGCAGTTAGAGTTTCAGATTAGTGTCTGTGAGACTCAGGTTCGAATCTCCATCTTGCTGTGGAAGCTGACTGGGTGATTTTGGACCAGTCATATACTTTTAGCCTAACCTACCTCACGAGGTTGTTGTGTGGATAAAGGTGGGGTATAAATGAAGTAAATAAAGAAAAAATATAGCTGAAGATGGGATGCAGATAAATGGTAGGCTAGATCCTATGACTATTAGGTGGATCTGTAATTGGATCCTATGACCGTTAGGTGGATTTGTAACTGGTTGACAGATCACACCCAAAGAGTGCTTGGGAATGGTTCCTCATCTTCTTGGAGAGGAGTGACAAGTGGAGTGCCTCAAGGATCTG
>NW_015160228.1:22241-32753 GCF_001447785.1 Gekko japonicus
GACCTGTTTTGTTCAACATCTTTATCAGTGATTTGGATGAAGGGATAGAGGGAATGCTTATTAAATTTGCAGATGATACTAAATTGGGAGGGGTAGCAAATATGGTAGAAGACAGAGTCAGGATACAGGATGATCTTGACAGGCTGGTAAACTGGCCTAAGACAAATAAAATGAAAAGTTCTGCATTTCGGGAGGAAAAATCAAATGCATAATTGCAGGTTGGGGGAGACTTCTCTTGCCAGTAGTATGTGTGAAAAGGATCTAGGGGTCTTAGTAGACCATACTCTGAACATGAGTCAGTAGTGTGATGCGGTTACTAAAAAGGCAAATGCGATTTTGGGCTGTATCAACAGAAGTATAGTGTCCAGATCACGTGAAGTGATTGCACCACTTTACTCTGCTCTGGTTAGACCTCACCTAGAGTATTGTGTTCAGTTTGGGGCATCACAATTTAAGAAGGATATAGACAAGCTGGAACATGTCCAGAGGAGGGCAATGAAGATGGTGAGGGGTCTGGAGACCAATTCCTATGAGGAAAGGTTGAAGGAGTTGAGTATGATTCACTTGGAGAGGAGACGACTGAAAGGGGATATGATAACCATCTTCAAATACTTAAAGGGCTGTCAGATAGAGGATGGTGCGGAGTTGTTTTCTGTTGCCCCAGAAGGTCGGGCAAGGACTAATGGGTTGAAATTCTATCAGAGAGCCAGTTTGGTGTAGTGGTTAAGTGCACGGACTCTAATCTGGGAGAACCGGGTTTGATCCCCCACTCCTCCACTATCACCTGCTGATGTGATTTTGGGTCAGTCACAAGCTCTGGCACAGCTGTCCTTGAAAAAGAGCAGTTTGTGTCAGAGCTCTCTCAGCCCCACCCACCTCACAGGGTATCTGTTGTGGGGAGGGGAAGGGAAAGGAGTTTGTAAGCCGCTCTGAGACTCCAAGTGAAGGGCAGGGCATAATTCCAATCTCTTCTTCTTCTTCTTCTTCTAAACATTAGGAAGAATTTCCTGACAGAGCAGTTCCTCAGTGGAACAGGCTTCCTTGGGAGGTGAAAACCTTTTTTGGAGGTTTTCAAACAGAGGCTAGATGGCCATCTGACAGTAATGCTGATTTTGTGAACTTAGGCAGATCATGAGAGGGAGGGCAGGAAGGGTTGCCTCAGTGGCCCTTTCTTACCCGCCCAGGGAAATGCTGATTGTCACTTTGGGGTCAGGAAGCAATTTTTCTCCAGGCCAGTTTGGCCAGGGATCCTGGAGGTTTTTTGTCATCTTCTGGGCATGAAGCAGCGGTCACTGTGGGTGTGGAGGGGGGAGGTCTTTGTGAATTTCCTGCCTTGGGCAGGGGGTTGGACTAGATGACCTTCCAACTCTATGATTCTATGAATGGCTGAGAAGGAGAGAATGAGGCAGGAAGAGGATACAGGCATTCCCAAGAAGAGGGGTCTTAGAGGGGTACAGACTCCACCCTCCAAAGCATCCATTTCCTTCAGGGGAACTAGGGTTGCCAACCTCCACATGGGGGCTGGAGATCACCAGGAATTACAATTGCCTTCCAGATGACAGAGATCATTTCCCCTGGAGAAAATGGCTGCTTTGGAAGGTGGACTTTATGGCATGATACCCTGCTGAGGTTGCTTTTCTCCCCAAGGCTCCATCCCCAAATCTCCAGGGATTTCCCAACCTCTGTCTGGCAGCCCTGAGGAGAACTTATCTCTACAGTTGGGAGACATTGTGATTCCAGGAAATCTCCAGCACCCACCCAGAGATTGGCAACCCTAGAAGGGAAGGAAACAGGAAAAAAGGGAGAGGCGAGGGGGGCTTTCAGGAAAGAGGAAAAGGAAATAGTGGGAGAGGGGAAAGTGAGATATTCTCACAAATCCTTGAGGGTTCACAATTGCTATGTATAATAGAGTTGTTCAGGAAACCTTTTGTATAAAGGAAACAAGGCTATGCTATAACACAATTGTTCAGAAAGGCACTTTTATAAAGGGAAAGGAACTGTAGATTATACCACTATGTATAGGACGTGTTATCAGTTTGTTGCACCTATCACCCTTTTGTTGTTCTTGTTTCCTACTAATGTAATGCCATTTTTCTTTATTATATCCACACTCTGTATCATGCCTAATATGTGACACTCACTGAGGTTGCAGTCATCCTAGTCCACTGCTCTTTCGATGTCTCCTTATATTAATTAATGTGCTTATTAGAGGTCTCTTTATGCGGACAATTTATTATTGTATGGACTATTACCCATTTATATACTGTATTTACAGTCCACCCTCCTCACTAAGACTCCAAAAAGGATTTACACTGTGCGTGAATGCTCTTTTGAGTCTCAGTGAGAAGAGTGACTGTAAATACAGCAGATACATCTGGTTCTAGGACCCTTTTCAATTTCACACACTGCCCAGCAACAAGTCTGGGGTTGTCACCAAATGTGCCGACTGGAGAGCTGCATGCTGGGAAAGATTGAAGGTCAAAGAAGACGGGGACGGCAAAGGATGAGATGGTTAGACAGTGTCATAGATGGAACGAACATGAAGTTGAGCCAACTTAAGAGGACGGCGGAAAACAGGAGGGCCTGGCGAGATCTTGTCCATGGGGTCGCGAAGAGTCGGACTCGACTGTGCGACTGAACAACAACAACATGAGGCATGTCGTCAGACCTCCTTGGTTTCTTTTGTGCATATTAAAAATCTTACTTGGGAAGAGGACCTGAGTCACAGAATATGCTCATGGATCCTGTTCCTAGTGCCTATCATCCTTTCACCTTGCCCTTCCCGCAAGAGTTCCAGGGGGCGCGTGTATAGATTTCTCATCCCTTGTTCTAGCCTCACAACCACCCCACAAGGCAGCATAGGCAGAGACAGTGTGAGCGCTGTTGATTTGCAAAAACAGCCTCTGCTCTCTCCTCAGAGTTTGACAAGTCCTCACCCTTTTGCTTGTGACAAGGCTGTTTCCAAGGGGCAGAAGGAGGGTGGCCACACTCACCGCTGCTGCTGCGATCCCGGTGGTCTGTGCGGCAACGGCAGTGCCCTTCTTGGCGTTCTTGAATCCTTCTGTGCCACACGATAACCGGGCCAAAGAGATGTTCTGAGGTGAGACAACCTGGATGTGGGTGCTGTGGGCACAAGAGGGAGGGGGCGAAAACCCGGTCAGAAGTCCACACGCCAGGCTCTTTCCTGGTACCCTTCTGGCTCTTAGGAGACCAGCCGTGCCCTTTTCAGCAGGGATCAAAACTGGGAGCAGAAGGGAACAGCCTGTCTGTGACTACAGAGTGCTCCCTGAAGAAGAGAGAGGGAAGCCTGTCTGCAGGACGTATGTATGATGCAACATATCAATCCCGGCTTGAGGCAAACTACTCCTACAGTCATTCCCCGATGGTGGAACGCTTGTCCGGAGTAGCCGCAGGGAGGCAGCCTGGAAGCCACCCAATGATGTTGGTGTTCCGCCACGAGCAGAGTGGGTGGGGAGGCAGCCTTCCCAGATAGTGGGACCAGGTCCTCCCCAACCAAGGAACACCCCCCACTGCCCACCTGCATCCCCTCAGCACCTCAGCCTGCCTGATCCCCATGGGCAGAACAAGCTCGTCTCTTACTTGTTATACGTAGCTTTGATATGAGCAATCGGGATCTCTTCAAACTTCTTTCCAGCCCAACTGAGAGTGCTCCCTTTCCCTGGCACGGGGGGGAAAAAGCTGAAATGGAAGAAAATTGCCAAGGGGAGTGTCCCCACATTAGCTATCTAAAATTAATAGTGAAAAGTTCCTGGGAAAAGAACCACCGCCAATCAAACTGCCCTTAAGAGAATCATTGTATCAAATATGAAGAACAGGCGCATGTAAGTTCAAAATGCAAAATATCCAGTTACTATTAAGACTCTAGACATTTGTCTGCCCAATGTCATGAATGAAATGCCATGGCTTCAAGTTGAATGTAATGACTGTGGCAAAATCACAGCTGGCAGATACGGAGAAGGTGATCAAAACAGGAATGGCTCCATATGGGACGGGGTTTGGCAACAACTGCTAAATTGCCAGCATCCCCATACCTGGCTTTACAGTTAAGCGAAGTCTGATCCTCCCATGGCTAACATGTAGTATGAACTGATTTTCTCTTAATGGTACACATGGGGGAAATTTGACCTGATAGATTTGTATCCTTGCCAGCTGGGGAGAGTTCATAAGGAACCTCTATGGTCGGACACAGGAAACATCTGAATCTGAGCGCTGGGGGGCAACATCAGGGCAAAGCCTAGTCCCTTTGCTGCATTCACTGGCCCTCCAGGGCAACTAGATGGCCTGCAGGACGTATGTATGATGCAACATATCAATCCCGGCTTGAGGCAAACTACTCCTACAGAGTCATTCCCCGATGGTGGAACGCTTGTCCGGAGTAGCCGCAGGGAGGCAGCCTGGAAGCCACCCAATGATGTTGGTGTTCCGCCACGAGCAGAGTGGGTGGGGAGGCAGCCTTCCCAGATAGTGGGACCAGGTCCTCCCCAACCAAGGAACACCCCCCACTGCCCACCTGCATCCCCTCAGCACCTCAGCACCTCAGCCTGCCTGATCCCCATGGGCAGAACAAGCTCGTCTCTTACTTGTTATACGTAGCTTTGATATGAGCAATCGGGATCTCTTCAAACTTCTTTCCAGCCCAACTGAGAGTGCTCCCTTTCCCTGGCACGGGGGGGAAAAAGCTGAAATGGAAGAAAATTGCCAAGGGGAGTGTCCCCACATTAGCTATCTAAAATTAATAGTGAAAAGTTCCTGGGAAAAGAACCACCGCCAATCAAACTGCCCTTAAGAGAATCATTGTATCAAATATGAAGAACAGGCGCATGTAAGTTCAAAATGCAAAATATCCAGTTACTATTAAGACTCTAGACATTTGTCTGCCCAATGTCATGAATGAAATGCCATGGCTTCAAGTTGAATGTAATGACTGTGGCAAAATCACAGCTGGCAGATACGGAGAAGGTGATCAAAACAGGAATGGCTCCATATGGGACGGGGTTTGGCAACAACTGCTAAATTGCCAGCATCCCCATACCTGGCTTTACAGTTAAGCGAAGTCTGATCCTCCCATGGCTAACATGTAGTATGAACTGATTTTCTCTTAATGGTACACATGGGGGAAATTTGACCTGATAGATTTGTATCCTTGCCAGCTGGGGAGAGTTCATAAGGAACCTCTATGGTCGGACACAGGAAACATCTGAATCTGAGCGCTGGGGGGCAACATCAGGGCAAAGCCTAGTCCCTTTGCTGCATTCACTGGCCCTCCAGGGCAACTAGATGGCCACTGTGTAAAACAGGACGCTTGGCTAGATAATGATCACTGGTCTGGTCCAACAGGGCTATTATGCTGGAAAGAGACAATCTGGAAATCCCCATTTAAACACTCCCACACCCCCTTTGGAACCTCAGGCTTCAGTGGCCCACTTTCTCTTCTTCTGTTTGCTTCTATTTAACTGACTCTTGACTACACTTAACATTCTGTGCCTCCTGGAACAGGCTACATTCTCTCTGGGCAGTTTTTTCGGTGTGTGTGGGGGGTCCCCTTTTCCTTTTGATTAATTTACAGCAGTGTTTTTCTGCGTAGCTGAAGAGTTCCCTGCTGTGTAAAAACCCAGACATGGTGTGCGGGTGGCCTGGTTTTCCTGCTTTTTGTGACCGGCACCAGCCACCTACTCTACCATTACATATAGTATACTGATTGCTGTTGGAATTAGTAACTTTGACACCTGTGTTTAATACATTAGTCAGTACAATTATAATTGTTGTGTGCCAGTAATTTTATATATCAGTCACTGTCCTTGTTAAATTATTGTATGCTATGAGTTCTATCTGGGATACATTAAAAAGGAAAATAAACTTATGACTGCCCTGGACTGCTTGTTTACCTTCAGACATCCAAATGACTGGGCCAAGCCAGAAGACGTTTACACCGTGCAGTGACAGCGTGTGCAATTAAATGAATATATGTTGTCTTCCCTATCCCCTATGAACATTGTTAGTCCCCTGTCTAAAATGTGTAACTGTACATCACTTTGAGCCCACTGGGGAAAGCGATTAATAAATTGAAAGTATTATTATAAGTATTATTATTATTATTATTATTATTATTATTATTCAATAATGCAAACCAAACTAGTGATTTTCAAAAGAATTTGGTGAGCAATTTCAAGAGTTTATAGCCTTCTGCAGAAAGAGCTGGTTCCAAAACTGCTGAGATCAAGAAATGATCTGGAATTCTGAAAACAGATTTCAAAACCTGTTTAAAAAAAGTTTCAAAACCTTATAGTTCAAGGTAATATGTATGGAGCTGACTGAACAGCCCAGGCTAGCCCAGTTTCACCACAGCCTGGAAACAATGCAAGGTTGGTCCTGGTTAATCCTTGGATGGGAGGCCACCAAGGAAGCCCAGGGTCGCTGTGCAGAAGCAGGCCATGGCAAACCACCACTGAACGTCTCTGGCCTTGAAAATCTGACAGGGTCACCATAAATCTGTTGTGACTTGACGCCTCACTTTGCCTTTAATATGTCTGGATCGCTGCTGGACTGCATGCTGATATGCTCTACCTGGTCCTACTGGCTTGCCTTCCCTTACAGTTCCTTCAGAGGAGAGACTGAGGAGGTTGCATCCCATAACTTTCTCTGAAGCCCCCTCACCTGAAGTCCTTGTTGTTCTGGGTCTCAGGTGCTTCAGCGGCTTCACTGGCTGAATTCTCAGCTACATCCTGAAGTCTCTGGAGACTGGTGTGCACACTCTGAACTAGGGCAACGCGGCAGCTGTGGTGAGAACAGGAAAAGCAGGAGGGGAAAATGAGTGAGCTTAGAATCCCCCCCCCAAAAAAAAAAGAGTACTGAGAGAATTCATCTCAGGGTCTTTCAGGACTTCATCATCATCTCCCACTGGCCCGCGGCTCCGGGCGTCAATTCCAATTTGTGCCATCCACCTGCGGCAGCTGGGAAGGCTTCTTACAAGCTTCTTGTGAGTTTTTGGTAAGTTCAAAGTCTTGTGCGCCAATTGTACTAAACCCAGTTGTAACAAGGTGTCTGGAACCATTCTCCATTCAAAGCTTGTCTTCGCTTAAACTGCTCCGTAGGGCCCAAGATCTCTTTTCCCCCTCTTCCAGCTCCAGGTCCCCATGTCACCAGGCATGAGCATCAGCAGACAGACTGCTTTTCTGATTAGAGGGTACAATGTGGTGCAGACATGCAAGAGCAGTGGATTTATGACATAGGGCAAGATCAGTAGTGTCAACTATATTGTTTAATGCCTATATGTGGCTACTGGAGAAGATGCAGCATAAAGAAGCTGTGGTTCAATGACAGAGCATCTGTTTGATATGCAGGAGGTCCCAGGTTCAATCCCCAGGGTATCCAGTTAAAGGCATCAGGTGACGAGGCCTTTAACTGGACCTCCCCCTGAGACCATGGAGAGCAGCTGCCAGTCAGAGTAGACAATACTGATCCAGATGGATCAAATGTTTGATTTGGTATAAGCCTGCTTCTGGTTCAAGGTCAATGTGTACCAGAAAGACCTGGGTTCAAATCCCTATTGGGCCACCACCTCACTGGGTAGGCTGGGGCCACTGAGGGGCAGTAGCTTGAGGATAGAAAGCAAAACACTGATGTAGTGATGGCCACTAGCTTCAGTCGCTACTAATGGACTCTCCATTCCTAAATTTGTCTAACCTGCTTTTCAAGTTATTAGCCATGATGGCAAAAGTGGACCAGTATCTCTCCTATATAATAAAAGCATTTTCGTCTTGCAAGAGTCCATTCACTCCAAAAACAGATGGCTCCGTGATGTGTCAATCACAAGGTGTCTCTATCTACTGGCTGTGTTGCCTGAGTTTTCTCCCACCCACTGCAGCCTAGGCCACTCTTCTCTGATTGGGCCAGTGTTTCAAGGTCATTTGCATATGGAAGCTGATTGGACTTCACTCCATTCTGCACCTCAAATCCCCCCCCCCGCAAGACAGTTGGAACTGTCAGTTGCTTATGCGACCTGGTGTATTCTGAGGTAAAATATGTCCTCACTCACAGCACTTCCCCTTCAAAAGAAACAAACCCAATAACACAACCATGCCACACCACAAAAAAGACAGATCACACCACAAGCAGAATACCACAAGGCAAAAAATGATAGGAAAAGGTGCCAGCAGTCACCCCATTACTGCCACAGATATGTACCTGAGAGCGCTTCAGAGGATGGTGTGCAGGTCCCAGGTTCATGTTTTAAAAGCTGCCTGGGGGGTTATGGACCATTCACACACTTTCAACCTTAACATACGGGTATAAATCCAATCTCTTCTCTCTTCTTCTTCTTTTGGGCCAATTGTAACAAACCCAGTTGTAACAAGGTGTCTGGAACCATTCTCCAGTCAAAGCTTGTCTTCGTTTAAACTGCTCCATAGGGGCCAAGATCTTTTTTCCCCCTCTTCCAGCTCCAGGTCCCCATGTCACCAGGTATGAGCATCAGCAGACAGACTGCTTTTCTGATTAGAGGGTACAATGTAGTGCAGACATGCAAGAGCTACACCATCCTATACAAAGAGAGTTTACATAGATGCACTTTACTGAATTTTAGCTTCAACAATGTACATTGTGAAGTGCACAGCAAAATCGGAAAATTGTCAGAAGGCAGCAGCCTTGTCCAAGTGGCCATCATAATTCTTTCACATCCTCTGTATGCAACCTTGGAGAGGTGAGAGTCTCGCTTTGGAATGCTGCATTTGTATGTGAAACAAGCACCTTGCTGAGATATTGCCAGTAGCTACGGCAGAGGCAAAGACAAATTCCTTTGGCCAGCATAGAATTCCTTGGCCCCTATCTTAGAAAGACTTCTTCCAACAACAAAAATTACACAGATACCTGACTATGAAAATGGTCCCTCACAAGGAGTTTCACTAGAAATGGGGTGGGGTGGGGAAGTAATAAGATATCAAACTAACCATAATCACAGTGACTGACCCCCAACCCCTGGCTCTTGTAAACAGAAGCATTCTGGTACCCCAAAGAGAATTTTTTTACCTGACTTGGGAGCAAAATCTCTGGGTAAAGCCCAAAGCAGGTAGAGTGATGGTTCCAGGGAGTGAAACCCTGCATTTGGGGTGAGATTTTGGGTAGGGTCCCCCCCGAAATGACCTCTGGTCCTCCCCAATAAGGAGAACGTCACAGAGTGGAATAGGGTTTAGTAGATATGGGGCAGAGCCTGACACAAAAGCTGTCTGTTCAGCTGGTGTACAGATAACTTGGGAAGAGTGGGCGAGGCAGTTGACAGAAGGTAGGGGTGGGGAAACCGCCTTGCAGTTTGCTTTTCTTGCCCCTGGTCTGAAAGGAAATGATGAACACTGAATTTATTTATATCCCACTTTCCCTCCCAGTTGGGACTCAAAGCAGCTTAGAACACCATTCTCTTCTCCTCCATTCTCACAACAACAACTCTGTGAGTTAGGCCAGGCTGAGAGTTTGTGATGGGGATTTGAACCCTGGTCTCCCAGGATCGTAGTCTGATACTCTATTCACTATGCCACACTGGCTCTCGATGAGAGAGATCAAGCTCCTCGTTTGCTGGCTGGCAACGCTGTCTTTGCAGTTGCTTACTTTTTTATGGGTGATGGTGGAATAAGACAGCAAATATGATCCTCCTTCACAGATGGGAGTGCAAGAAGGACTGCAATTCAGTAGCACAGCAGGGTAGATCCCTGGCATCTCTGCTTTAAAAGCTCTCAGGTAACAGGTGTGAGGAATGACCCGGGAGCTGCCCATTAAAAATTGGCAACCGTGTAATCCAGTACATAAGGCAGTGTTAAATGACAACTCCCAGAGCAACTCCCAAGGCTTTCCCCACCTAGTTCCTTGTTACAGCTAATGCTTTATTCCTTCTGAAATATTTTTAAGCCATTGCAAAAAGTCTCCGATGGCACACAAGCTTGGCATGGTTCTAATGAGTTACCTTTATTTATTGTATGCTAATTTTTTGATTGCTCGGCTACAGCTGCTAATTTACGTGTGAAGTATGCTGAAAGAGTTCTGTAAGTGTATCATGAAATGAGATACAGGGCTCGCCGGTTGATGGTGGCACGCTAGCAGACTCACCTCCTGGACCTCCCAGGGGTGAAGCTGTGCTCCAGCCGAAGGAGGGGGAGTGCAGGCTCACTACTCCCCCAGGGACCCGGCTGAAGGGCCCCTGGCTATGGAGCTTTTGAGAGGTTGCCTCTTCGACGGCGTAATGCCGGAGAATTGAGGCACCTCTCCACTCTGATGGTTCTTTGTGCTGAGAGACCGAATGGACTAAGTGACGCTGACCAGGGCAAGCGCAGGAGATCGAGCGTGAAATGGAGTGTAAACGAGGTCTGTGGACCAATTATGAACGTGAGTCGTTAAGCATTGATTAAAAAGAAAAGAAGCTCCCCACCCCCACCCCACGGAACAGAAGATAAGGCGAGTGGGGGAGGGACGCCTCCCAAACGCATAGACTTTAGAGCGATTTGGGGG
>NW_015160228.1:33034-39729 GCF_001447785.1 Gekko japonicus
CTTCGCTTTCAGGACATGCCAGAGACTAAGGGAGAGAATCTGAAGGAAGAGATGAGTGACATACTGGCCCCAGTGACAGAGATGAAGGCGGAATTTTTGCTAAGCGAAATGGAGGTGGACTACAGATCATATTCAGGATACATAAAGAAAAATAATCTGCCTGGGGAAATTGTCATAAGATTCTCAAAGAGGCATGTAAGGGATGCAATCCTGAAAGCAGTATCTGGAGCACCCCTGAGAGCTGGGGAGAGTGTTATCAGAGTACTGAAGGATATTCCATTTGAAATAAGACAGTGGAGAAAGAAATATAAAGATCTTGTTCTTTTTCTTCAAACAAATTCAATTGGATATAGATGGTTAATTCCAGAAGGCATCACATTCAAAATGAAGGATCAAAAAGAAAAGATTGACACTGTTCTGAAAGCGAGAGAATTTTTAAGAGTTCAGCTGGGAGGGCCAGAGGAGGAAGAAAAAGAAGGGGACAGCAAGTCCAGTGGCGAGCTGGACTCGGGTTCTTCCGGAGAGGACTGTTTGAGAAAGGGGCAGCAGCTCCTAAAAGTCCTTATAAGTTGCGGAAGAGACTGGACAAGAAGTGAAGGCTGAAGGATTCTGAATTGTGCCTTTGAAAAATTTTGAATTGAGATGCTTTGGGGTATTTCCTGATATCAGTTAAATTTAAGATGTGGGAAAAGTTAACAGACTATGTGACTCAGTTTGTAATGAGATTAATATGATTAAGACTAGATGTGTATTTAAGCTGATTAGAAGATCTCCACTCTTGGGTTTTTATTCCCTTAAATAATGTAGTCCCCTTCCTTATTTCTATTATAGTTTGTAGTTTTAATAAAAATGCAATAAAAAATTCCCCATCGGGGAGAAAAAAAAATGAAATGAGATACAGCTTTAGTGGAAGTTTTTAATTTTAAAGCTATTAATATTCAGTTACCACTGAAGACTCATTGTCTAATCGCATCAGTTTTTCGGGTTAGTATCTATGTGATGGCATTTTTGACTTTCATGTTGTATAGACAGTAGATTCCACTTATTTTTTAAGACTGTTGTTTGCTAAAGGTTGTCAGGTACAAGAATCTAACTGAATGTATACTTGAGATCTGTATACTGTATGCATCTGTATCATATACACACCAACATAAATAAAGCTGCTTTTTCTGAAGGGTGTTTTTGAGATCCCAGCTTTCTCGTTGGGTCTTGTAGCCATCATGTTGCATACTTGATGTTCCAGCTCTTTATTGTTTAATCTTTTCTGACCACACTTCTTCCAAATCAGATCCTTGGGCAGTCAAGGTCAGTATTGTCTACTCTGACTGGCAGCAACTCTCCAGAGTCTCAGACAGAGGACTTTCACATCACCTGCTGCCTGATTCTCCTTGTGGAAATGCTGGGGGTTGAACCTGAGACCCTCTGCATCACAAACAGCTGCTGTGCTGCTGATCTGTGGCCCCTTCCTGAAGTATTTTCCCTGCAAGGGGTGAAGCTGTCTGGAGTGGAGCAAGAAGCATGTCTTTAACAAATCACCCGAGGGGATGCCAGGTAGAAATTCCACCAGTATGCCAGTTTGATAACAAAATGTATGTCTTGTTTTGAAAAAGAAATAAACAATACTGCTTGAACAATGGTAAGTAATCACAACACTCTTAAAGTAAGGAAGGCTCCTGGGTAGGGTGTTAGTGGGCTGGGAAGACGCCAGGCTCAATTCTCCCCCCTGCCATGAGCTTCACTGGGAAATGACCTTGGAGGGACCAGTGACTCTTTTCTAATCCAGCCTACCTTTTAGGGTTGTTGTGCAGATAAGGAAGAACTCTGCACATCGCCTTCAGCTGCTGGAGAGAGGACTAGATATGAATATTACTAACTTATCGTGGAAACAGTAAGGCGGGGTGGTGGAGGCGCCTGTGAAATTCCTGCCTTCTTCCCCCGGACTCTCTATTTCCCCTCCACTCTGTCTCCCCCCAACCCAGCCTGCAATCTCTTACCCAGAATCGCCCCCCAAAAGCCTCCGTCGAGCAGCCGCCAAGACTGCAATCATGGTCCTCCCGCGCCTCCGTCCTGCCACTCTCCGAGAACCGTGCAGACCACAGAGATGGGAGGATAGAGGGCCAGAGAGACGGAACTTCCGGTACCAAATGGGGAAAGGTTGTTGGCGGCGCGCGGGGGGGGTGTCTCTTCCGGAACTCGCTGCTCTATCCTTTCCTGCCTCCCTGGGCCTGTATGAATTAAGGTTTTTCTCGCGGCGTCTTATGGATGAAAGAAATGGTGGCGCCTAAGCTAAATTTTAAAACCCCACGGAGACGGCGGCTGCCCGGCCGTCAGGAAGAGCCGTGTTGCATTGTGGGAAGAGGAGGTGCCATCCGTCCATCCATCGCGGTGCATTGTGGGAAGATGGCGGCGCCCAGCTACAGGGCGCTGTTCGGGGCCCTGCACAGATGGACCTGGGGAGCTTTCGGCGGTAGTGGCCACTGTCGGGGACTCTCCAGCTCGGTGGCTGCCGGGTCGAAATGGAGGCTGCTGGGGGCGCTTTGCTTGCAGAGGCCACCCAGAGTGACGCAGCCGATGAACCCGTTTGAGAAGGAAATGGCTGAGCTTGTGGAGCAGGTGAAGGAGGGAGCTACGCATGCGCGGGCTTGAGAAGGGTGGGGGCTAAGTCGGGGAGGAACATTTCATTGGCTGAGAGGTAAAAGAGGGCGGATCGGAGGCTCAGTTTGCGATCGAGAGCCAGGTCTGGCGGGCACAAGGGCATTTTAAATATTAATCAACAAATATGGTATAATAAATGCAACCAGGTCCATTCAAACGAACGGAGCGTTTTGCTAGGACTACCAGATGCCCCCTTTTTGGTATCCTTCCTCTTGGCTCTTTTAAATTTTTTTGATAAAAATGTCTTCTTTTTGGATTGGAACTAAGGTTAGGAGTATTGCTATTTAGTAGCAATTATAACATCTTAAATAGTAGAGGTATTTAAAATGAAATTTGTCAGTGATCACCAATGTCCCCTCTAATTTCCCCCCCACTGAGCAGAGCAGTTCACATTTTGAGCAGAATATAACTGCTCTGTAATCAGTGCTCTCTCTAAGCTGTGGAGTCTTGTGAGCAAAAACTCTACTTTGTGAGCTACTGGCATTAAAGTTGTGAGCGAGCGATTTGTCTACTGCATAAATTAGTTTACTCTGAAGCCATCTTTCCTGAGCTAAGACAAAAATGCATGAGCCAGAGGCTAAAAGACTGAGCTAGCTCACACTAACTCAGCTTAGAGGGAGCACTGTAATCTTAAAATGGGCCACTGGCAGTGCAAGACCCTGCACGGCTCCAGAAATGAGCAGCTGCTCATCGGCACATCTTAGAAGGAGGCGGAGCACTGGTAATAGGGCTGTCAGGTTCCCCCATTGCTCCGGCCGGGGGATTTGTTGGGGGTGGGTGGGAATGCCCCCAAGCTCTGGGTCCAAGAGCAGCCACCCAGAGCCACCCTTCTCCCTCCCCTCCTGCCAGATTTAAAGAGCTTCAGCTGGTTGGCAGGGAGCATGTGGCCTATCAGTCAGCTGGAGGGCCCTTTACATCTTTCAGGAGGGAGGGAGAGGGGCTGTTGCTGGCCGCATGCTCTGTGGGCCTTTTTGTGAGCGGGGTGGGGGCTGCAGTGCCCAGGGCTGATTTCCCAGTGGCGATTCGCTGCTTGGGATTCAGGTGCGCATGCTGCTGCCCTGCTCACTGTGAATGGGACAGCAGCATGCAGGGCTGGCTGCAAGTAGGGTGGCAGCGTGCATGCCTGAATCCCAAGCAGTGAATCAATTGCTGCTGGAAAATCAGCCCTGCATGCTGCTACCTCCAACCTACTCGCAAAAACACCCTTTAAAGGGTATTTTTACAGAGCAGGCAGCCAGTAACAGCCCCTTTCCCTCTCTCCTGCAAGACTTAAAGGACCCTCCAGGTGATTGGCAGGCCCCGTGCTCCCCGCCAAGCAGTTGAAGCCCTTTAAATCTGGCAGGAGGGGAGGGAGAGGGTTGGCTGCAGGTTGTTGCTCTTGGGGTCTGGCAACCTTAACTGGTAATCACTTGTTTGAAGTAGTCAGTAGGGAAATATGTCCTTTTTTTGCTTTTCAAAATGTAGTAACCCTAGTTTGACAGGCCAAGATCAAGAGTCTGCTGTTCAGAACTGTGGAGAAGCAGCAGCACACAGTCGCACACAGAGGTTTCTGTTTTCAGTGGTGAAATTCCAGATGGTTGTGGAGCATTTTGGCAGATCTCTAAAGAGAGATGGGGCATATGTATGGGGCGGGGGGAAGTCTAACAACTCATCTCTTAATATGGTGACAAGCACTGTTCAGATGAAGGACTGGACAGAATCCTCTCCAGTAGCCTGAAGTTTTGAATAGAGAATTCAAAGGGACATGGGAGAACTTAGAATTAACACTGGAGAATTCATAGAAAATTGGTCACATTTTACCCCCCCCCCCCCCCCGAAACTGAAAAATAAAGCACTGGAAAATCTTTGATCCCGCATCTCTCAGTTAGCCTGTCTTGGGAAATGGCTAAAGATCTCTTTTCAGAGATGAGAAAAATCCAGCTCTCCAAACTGGAAACACCTGGTCTCCCTGCCTGCTGAGAAATGTTGGTCATATTTGATAGTGCAGTACTGGAAGTCTGGCAGACCATACTTTCAAAGTACTGGAAGGCTGGCAAACCATCCAGATGAGAACAGTTTTACAACAGTGTAGGCTTAATAGTACTTAATTTAGCAGCAGATCAAAAATGCATAACGGTTCCCACAGGAAAAACAAAACGATGAGTTGAGTCTTGTGCCCAGTTCCAATGCATGTTAATGTGCACGGATAAATTTGGGTTGAGGAGTATATGTAGTTTAATGTTTTTTTCCTTGGAATAGTAAACAGTTCATATAAAATTTTGGGAGGAGAGAATGGTTTAGAATCTAAAGGAGAACCAGTCTAATGTTGTGATTAGAGTGTCAGACAAGGATCTGGGAGAGCCATGTTTGAATCCCTGCTCTGTATGTGGCAGCATACTGGGTGAACGTGAGCCAATCACACACAATTTCTGTCTGGCCTACCTTGTGGTGGTATTCCGAATGTGTCAACTGATGTGTTAAAATGAAAAAGTGCATGACTGCTTTTGAATTGACCATCTTCTCCAGAAAAGCTGAGGTTCCCAGGTTTTAACATGAGACAGTACCTGTCACACATGTTCAGAATCACGATATTGTAGATTTCCTGAGCCATACAGGAAGGTGACTTGCAGAACTCTGCTGCTCTGGCCCCTGACCTGATAACTTTCTGGTTTACTCTCTAGATGGACCTGGAGAAGAGCTTGTATTCGGACCACGAGATCCGCTGCCTGGCGGAGGAGGAGCGCCTGCAGCGAAAGAAAGAGAAATATGATGATGATGATGATGGCGGGAAGGAGATTGTGCTGGCCCAAGATTTGGAAGATGCATGGGAGCAGAAGCTGCGCAAGTTCAGCCTTGCCCCACGGATCACAGGTGTGGGTTGCTGGGTTTCCCTTGATGTTGGTGGGGTGTTATGAGGCGTGTTTGGCTTCACACTGATTAATTCGGAGATAGTGGAAATGGAACACAGTGTGCTCTGAAGAGAACAACTGTTATTTGATCTCTTCTGGGCTTGTCTGAGGGAAGCTGCTGTAATCTTTTCCCTATGTCCGTAAGGAAAAGTATGTTGCAGAAAGCAAAGAATTGCTCTGTTGAAACAGCACATATAATCTAAACCAGCAGTCTCGTTCAAAAGGGGTTAAAGTGGTGCAAATGGTGCAGATGTCCCCTTTGTCAAGGAGGTTTGCTGGATGACTGTGGGCCAGTCACTTTCAGCCTCACCTACCTAACAGGGTTGTTGTGAGGATAAAATGGAGGCGAGGGGAATGATGTAAGCTACTTTGGGTCCTCACTGGGGAGAAAGGCTGTGAAGTCTTGTGAGCAAAAATCCTACTTTGTGAGCTACTGGCATTAAAGTTGTGAGCAAGCGATTTGGCTACTGCATAAATTAGTTCGCTCTGGAGCCATCCTTCCTGAGCTGAGACAAAAATCTGTGAGCTGGAGGCTAAAATACTGTGAGCTAGATCACACTAACTCAGTTTAGAAAGAACACTGGTCATAGCATGAGTGTGATCCCAAGGGTCTGGTATTCACATCTATAGCATTTCTAAAAAAGGAGTCTCCACTCAGCCCCCACATTATACCTCCATAGGGTATAATGGAGCTGAAAAAATTAGGCAATCCTGAATATTTCCCGAATCCCAATACCATACCGATATTGAGATTCAGGAGTATCGGGAAATACCAATATTTTTCGGAGGGTTTTTGTGCGTCCTGTCCAAGTTGCAAGCGTCACCTGACCTCCTAGTGCAGGATTCTCCAAACTTTTTCTGGCACAGCCACACAGTGGCTACCACAGAAGGTGGAATCAGCCAGAACATGGCTGCCGCAGCTTACCTTCAATCACACAGTGCGGATCCCTGTGCTCTGGTGGCAGCTGTTGCCAAAGCAATGTTTTGGAAACTATGCAAAGCCAATCAGAAGCCTTGCTGGGCAACACCCCCACCTGGCCTTGTTCACTTTCTAAAAACATCTGGGATGCAAGAAACGATGTCTGTTGGGAGCCATGGTGCCCATTAGCACCATGTTGGGACTTCTAGAATGTTGCCAAGGCAACCTGTACC
>NW_015160228.1:39758-47477 GCF_001447785.1 Gekko japonicus
TCTTTCCCTGGCAGATGCTGACAAGGATGATGATCGGACTTCTTTGAACAGGAAGCTGGACCAGAACCTGCTGTTGTTGGTTAAACAGAAGATTGGCAACCAAGAGTTCTGGATGTTGCCCCAAGCAGAGTGGCAGGATGGGGAGACCCTGCGAGCCACAGCAGAACGAGCCCTGGCTGAGCTGTCAGGTCAGTGTTTGCCTGTGTGTACATACCCCTCTCCTGCTAGCTCATGATTTTGGCGATCCCTTTCTCTCTCTCCTGGCCCCGCAATGAAGTTGCCTTCTGTTTAGTCAGATCACTGGTCCATCAAGGTCAGTCTTGACCACTCTGAGTGGCAGCAGCTCCCCGGGGTCTTGGGTAGACGTCTTTCACATCACCTACTAAAGTGGCTGAAAGCAAACAAATTGAAACGGAACCCAGACAAGAAGGAATTGATGCTAATTGGGAAGACGGAGATCTTGAAGGACCGTGTTGCTTCCCTCTTTGGATGGGGTTCAGATTATCCTTCCTTCCTGACTCAGTTAAGAGCCATGGAGTCATACAGAATCAAGCATTACTGCTGGAGAAGCAAGTTAATTCAGCAGCACAAAGTGCTTCCTTCCAACTCCATCTAGCCCCTAAGGTGGCTCCTTCCCTTGACATGGTAACATCAAGACCAGACTGCTGCAATGCACTCTGCATAGGTCTCCCGTTGAAGTCAATTTGGAGACATCAGTTGGTGCAGAATGCTACAGCTTTGTTATTATCAGGAGCTAGGCTCGCATTCTGCAGTTCCTCCACTGGCTGCCCATCAGTTACTGGGCTCAATTCAAGGTATTAGCTATCACTTAGAAAACCCTTTATGGCTTTGGTCCCTGCGGGACTGCCTCTCCCCCTGTGCTTGACCACGACCATGTCACTCACCTGAGCATCTGTAGGTGCCACCCTAAAAGCAGGCAAGATCAACAAGTCCCTGTATAGTGCATTCTCTGTTGTGAAATGGCCTGCTGGATTAGGTCCAGAAGGCTCCTGCTCTCCTGGCTTTCCATAACCTCTGAAAAACTGACTTATTCAGGAGGACCTTATCACACAGCTAATAGGTCTATAGTGTACTGAAATTGTTTAGAACAATGCTTTGGTGAAGGGACAAGGGTTATGCACTACACTAATGTGTATGGTAAGTATCGTCTATTGCCATATGTATTATCCTACTGTGTAATTTCTGCCCTGTTCAGCATGTCATGTTGATGCTTATGCCTTGCTTCAGCTTCATTTCAGATTTGTGCTTGTTTTTGGATTTCTGCAATCCAAATAGCCTGCCTTTCTCAGTGAGACTCAAGGCAGATTACACAGTTCAAGTTAATGCAGTCAGTAGGACAGGACATCCAGTACACAATATAATAGGGTTAGGGTTGTGGAAATTAAAACGAAGCAAAAATCTGGAACAAAGCTGAAGCAAAGCATAAGTGTTAGCATGGCATATTAAATGACGCAGAAACTACCTATTTACACAATAGATACAGCAACAAGATACTATTTACTGTACACAGCAGTATAGTCCACAGTATGTTTCCCTTTATTCTTTATTTATTTATTTGTTGGATTTCTATACCACCCTCCCAAAGCCGGAATCTAAAATACAATAAAACATACAATAAAATACAATATTTAAACCACAAAAACCATCCTATAACACGGTGCTATATCATTCAACCAAGATGGGAATAACCATCCAGCTTTGGTGGCCAGCTATCTCAGTAGCGTCCCACTATGCTGTCTATGACAATTTCTTCTGAAACTGTGCCATTATAATAAAGTTCTATTACTTTGCAAAAATGCCTTGTATAATAAATCAGTTTAACATAGTTTTTGAAATGCCAGGAGAGTGGAAATGTCCTGATTTTATGCTGGACAATAATTTTGGGTTATGTACCCTGATTTTACATGTAGGCACTATCTAGCCACAGTGCCCTCGGATATACATTGAGCAGACCAGGAGGCAGGACAGATACTCCCAGTGGGTGGGGCCAGCAAGCACAAGTTGCAGCCATGCGCAGCAGATAAGGTTATCCAAACTGTCCCAAGTTGCCATTGACTAGCATGTTTTTATGGGAAAACTGAAAGGTCCAGTCCGAGATACGAGCTCCGTGCTGGCTAAAGAACGTTAGCCAGGAAGCACATCAGCACTATGCTTAAATGGATGCGTTCCAGCTCCCCAAACACCTATAAAGGGGAGGAGGGCATTTTTGATCCCCTAGGTTTTTATATCTCTCTGTATGACCTGCTCTTACTTGGATGTTTCCTTCTTTTCCCACCCTGTCTGGATTCCTGGACTTCCAAGGAAGGCACTGGGAGGCCAAGTTCCTGGGGAATGCGCCATGTGGTTTTTACAAGTACAAGTTTCCTCGAGTGGTCCAGACAGACACCGGTGTGGGGGCCAAGATGTTTTTCTTCAAAGCCCTCCTGCAGCACAGCCAACTGCCCTTGCCCAAGGGGAAACTGGACCATGTTTGGGTCAGTAAAGAGGAGCTGGTGGACTACTTGAAACCTGAATACCACTCCCAGGTTTCTCAGTTTCTTGTGGATCTGTGAACAGCAATAGCTGAGCCCTGTCCTGAAGCTGATGGCGGCGGGGGCCGGGGGGGCGGAGCGGTGTGTGGGAGAAGATGCTGCTGAGATTTTCCTCATCGCACGGTTGTCCCAGCCCAAAGATCTCGGCAAGTTTTGATCCGTGCTCAATAAAAGAGCCCAAGAAGTGACTTGCTCTGTGTGTGTGTTAAACTCTTCTGTCCTCTTGGCAACAGCTGCCTTCTCCTGGTAGAAAGATGAGCTTTTAAACTGAAAATCAATAAATCCAATAGGCAGTCCAGTTGCCTGGAGCGAAGGAATTCCAGTGGCTCTTGGTAAATTGGGAGAATCTTCTTGAAGGAGAGTGATGATGGTGTGGCAGCAATTGCCCCTCTGCCTGGCTTCCCTTTCCCTTCATTCCATACAGCTTAACCATAGTGGCGAGAATGCATGGTACCTCCATTGCAATGCCAGGTTTATATTGTGCATTAAACAATAATGATAAACATGGTCTAATGTTGCAGACAGAAAAAAACAACAACCGTGAACATCAGACCACAACGTTTCAACAAACAACTTGTAAATCCAATGAATAATGTCTATTTGACGTGCATACAAAATGCCGTTTCAATAAGTCATAAAGAGAATTCTTTTTTATGCAATGAATAATACCTGTTTGAAATGTATACAGTTCACAATGATACAAAATACAATTCCAATAAATCATAAGAAAAATCCTATTCAACATTGTTTCTGGATTGTGTTCAACGTTTCAAACGCAATTCTTCCTCAGGAAATATCCTATACAGAGCAGTCACTTTCAAACTCTTACGATTACGTCTGTTTTCAGCGAGAGCAGTATCCAATCAGCCAGGTGCAGATCGCAAAACCTTCCTAAAGTGAATATCACAGGAGTATCTATCTGGATCTGGATCCAGATCTGAATTGGGAGACATAGACAGTGGCACCCTCTCCTGAGGAACTCCTCTCCCTGTGATTATTTTTTTGGGGGGGTTGAGCCACAGTGTGGCTTTCTGGGGCATCAGAAATGGGGCCAAATTAAATAGGTCACTCGTGAAGCGAACACCTTTCCTATCACTCCATCTTTGGGGGAAATGAAGGCTTCCATTGGGAAAAATTTCAGCCCTTTTTCTCTCTGTTTCCACTGTGGTCCCCTTGCGGAAGAAGCAGCCTCTCTGGCTGCATTTGAAAAGATTAGGAGTGTGGGAGGAGAAAATGAATTTTAGCCCTGGGGCTGCAACACAGTGTTTATTTTCCAAAATAGACCCGCCTACGTTTCCCAGAGAGAAACAAGGACATGCTGGCAACCTCCCGATTTCCTCCCCAAAGATCCCTCCCCGAGCCCCGCATCTGCCATCTACCGTGTGTTGCTGAAGACTCAACTCTGCCTTTTGCATCTTGTATTAATGGATTCTATGAAGAGCTAATCTTTCACTGATTTTTCAGTACGTGCTTTTCTTGATGATGTGCTACAAAAGCTCCCCATAATTGTCCTGCAGTCTGCTGTTCGAAATCCACCTTGGCAGCTGCGGTTTGCATGAAATGGCAAACTGTGTGCCACATGGAGTCTTTGTTATCATGCACATACTTTTACATGCATGTGTGCTAGCGATGCACCCACACCCCCTATCACTCTGTGATTTAATGTTCACAAAATCTGAGAATCGTGTTGAACATGGCAGAAAGCAGTTCCCAGTCATGAGAGTCCCAAATGTCCTTAAGTCTCTATTTCTGCCAGATGGGCATGCCAGCGATGTACCACCACCAGAAGGGATGGGTACCAGAAAAAGATGGAAATTGATAATGGGTTTAGGAATGAGCGACAGGTGGCAGCTTTTTGATTCAGGTAGAAATCTGGAATGGTGTGTGTTTGGTTTTCACAGGCTCTCAGCTTGAAACAATGGAATTTATCTTATAATTTGGGCTACATGTTTGCAGTGCTAAAGAAAAAAAAGAATTCCTGTTCCTTATATAAACTTTAGAATGTGGCATGATTTCTTTTAACTTGCTGAACTTTCCCCAGTGTTTTATTAAAACATTAATCAATTCTGTCCTGCCAAAAAAAGGCACCACATTTTTGGGAACTGGTCTAGTGTAGGAGCTGAGGGAGTGAGCCAAGGTCTGGAAATTCCACAATCAAATCTTGCCTTTGCCACAAACTCATAAGGGGGCCTAATCAAGCAGTGATCTCCTGGCCCCCATTCTGCAATACGATCATATGACTGGCCTACCTTACAGGCTTATTGAAAGGATTAATATGTATATCTGGAGTACTGAACATGGAAGAGTGAGTACCATATACAGAATTTTCTTCAGAGAAAGTATTCTGATCTTGAAACAGCTCTAGGTATGATGGGGATTGACTGGCTGCTTTCCGTCTCCTACAATACCCTTTTTTGCAGAATTGTAGTGTATGCATAGCTCTAAATTACTGCATCTAATCATACAGAGGTTACAGTCAGCGTGGTGTAGTGGTTAAGGGTGGCAGATTCTAATCTGGAGAACCAGGTTTGATTCCCTACTTGTCTACATGAAGCCTGCTGGGTGACCTTGGGCCAGTCACAGTTCTCTCAGAACTCTCAGCCCCACCTACCTCACAAGGTGCCTGTTGTGGGGAGAGGAAAGGAAGATGATTGTAAGCGGCTTCAAGACTTCTTAAGGTAGAGAAAAGCAGGGTATAAAAACCTCTTACTTTGCCAGCCCCCCATATTAATAAAAGCAAAAAAACCCCAGTGTCATGGTAGGAGTTTTTGACTTAATGTGAGACTCTGCAGATGTGGCCAAAAATGCAGATTAACTGAAAGAAGAAAAATCCATGAAAACCAGCCTGATGAGAGCTGAACATGTTACTAGAGGTGGAGACACAAAAGGAAAAAAGGGAGGGAAGAGAAAAGTAGCCTGCCAAGACCCCCGGGGAGTTTGGCAAAGAAGACAGGTGCTGGGTAATAGGGCCTACCCTCTGTCAATAGGGACTCCCAGAGAGTAAGCAGATGCCCCAGTCAGTCCGATCACAGGGGAATGGATAAATGAAAGGATAGAATCCTAGAGGAAGGAGACTGTGGGATTTTGTGGGGTGGTGGTGGTTCCCCCTCCCAGCGATTCCTTGCAGGCTGCCAACTTGTAATAACAATATTTATGAATGTGGTGCTTTTGTTACAAAGCGTGCGAGGCTCTTTGAATACATTAGCTCAGTAATCCTCAGAATAACAGTGTGAAGTAGGCTGGTATTATTATCATCCGCAGATCCCCGGGGTGTGTGGTGGGGAAGGGGAGAGAGCATGCAAGCGGAGAATCTGGGGAGATTTATGCAACAATTGTCCCACCTCTAGTTCTAGATGTCGCCCTAATCACCGGGTTGGAACACCTGCCCGAGAAGGGAAGTCCGAAACAGAAAAGAGCTTTTTAGTGTGGAACAAAGGGGACTGAGGGGAAACAGGAGTAAGATCTACAACAAAATATGCATGGTGTGGAGAAAGGGGACAGAGAGAAACTTCGTTCCCTTTCCCATAATAATGGAATTGGAATGGGAAGTTACCCTAGGAAGCTGATTAATAGTAGATTTGAGACAGACAAAATATATTACTGCACACAACAGGGAGTTGTTTTGTGGAACTCACTGCTGCAGGATGTGGTGACAATTGCTGGTTTAGTTGAATTTAAAATGGGGTTGGGTAGATTTTTGGAGGACAGAGCTATTGTTAGCTATTAACCACAACAGCCAAAAAGGGCCTCTGGATTCAGAGGTGGAATCTCTCTGACTGTCAGGTGTCGGGGAGCTACCCCCCATCTCCCCCTGGGGGTCACAGGGGACCTGGTGGCCCTAATGGCAAGTCAGTGGTATAAAGCTAGGGTTGCCAGGTTTCTCCTGGCCACCAGTGTGAGGTGTGTGTGTGTGTGTGGAAGGCAGGGTTGCCCGATCCAGGTTGGGAAACTCCTGGAGATTTGGGGGTGGAGCCTGGGGAGGACAAGGACCTCAGTGGGGAACAAGGCCATGGAGCCCAGCCCACCCTCCAAAGCATCCCATTTTCTCTGTAGTCTGGAGATGAGCTGTCATTCCAGGGGATTCTCAGGTCACCCCTGGAGGCTGGGATGCAGGCCGGGAAGAGAAGGTCCCTGGTTCAATTCCTGGCATCTCCAGCGAAAGGGTCTTTGTGTAGCAGGGCCTGGGAAGGACAGGTGGGCAGCCACCGGTGGGCAAAGGAGGCAGCGTGGGCCTTAGGGCTGCCAGCTCTGGCTTCGGGCGTTCCTGGAGGTTGGGGAGGAGTTTGGGGAGGGGAGGGACCTCAGGGCTTGGGACGTTCCTGGAGGTTCAGGAGAGGAGTTTGGGGAGGGGAGGGACCTCAGTGGGGAATGATGCCACAGAGTCCACCCTCCAAAGCAGCCCTTTTCTCCAGGGGACGTGATCTCTGTCATCTGGAGATCAGTTCTAATTCCAGGAGAACTCCAGGCCCCATCTGGAGGCTGGCAACCCTTGAGGATTGCCTCCCTGATTGAAAAACTGCCACCTCCCACCACGTGCACCTGACGTCAATTGCCCTTTTTGCTGTGGCAGCGTCTTCCCCTCTTCAGCCTCACAAGCACCCAGGGAGGACTTGCTCAGCAGGTTTTCTGGGGACTGTTGGGGGCTCTGAATCCCTGAACTCAAGACTGTGGTAGATGTTTTGCCAGCTCTCTTGAGAGCTGTCTTGCTGGAGGCCTCCAATGGGAAGGGGGGGAAGAGAAAGTGTTTTTAATCACTCCGGGAGCTGTCGAAAGTGCGGCCCGTCAGCCTTCCATTTTCCGAAAGCCTGGCTGTCGCTGTTCCAAAGCTGCAGGCGTGCAATAAATAAAATAGATCTCCCTGCTCCCCCCCCAACCCTCCTCTGTTCCTAAACCACCCTGGGAGGCTCGGCGGGGAGTCAGCTAGCTGCCGAGACCCGGGCAGGCGGAAACGAGGCAGGCTCTGAAGGGAAAAATAAATAAAAGCCAGGTATGAAATTCAGGCCAAAGAACTGCAAATTAGTTTCCCAAGGTCTGAGCACTAAAGCTCTGGTGACAGGAAGGGGCTGTGTGAGCTAAAAGTGCCTCCTGGGGACAGCTTTCAAGTGTCCTCGCCTCACACACTGTAGCCAAATGCCAGTTGTGGGAAGGCACAGCAGGGCGGGCGGGG
>NW_015160228.1:50469-50976 GCF_001447785.1 Gekko japonicus
TCACAGGACTCCACAGCTTAGAGGGAACATTGCAGACAGGTACAGTGCCATAGACTCTGCCCTCCAAACCAGCCATTCCCTCATGGGGAACCATTGTTGCCAAAATCCAGCTGAGGGTTGGAGATCACTCAGAATTCCAACTGGGCTCCAGGTGGCATTGATCAGTTCCCCTGGAGAAAATGGTGGACTCTGTGTCCTTATACCTTGCTGAGTTGCCCCCCCCCCATGACAGCCAAAGTTATGTGGCAGTCAGGGCTTCAGAGCATGGTGGGGGCTGCTGGTGAGCGGGAGATGGAAAGCTGATCAATGAGGGGGAAATGAAGGTAGGTTGATGCTTGGCTGGGAAGTAGATAGGGTTGCCAAGTCCAGGTGGGAAAATCCTGGAGATTTGAGAGATGGAGCCTGGAGAGAGTGAAGTTTGAGGAGGAGTGGGGCCTCAGACAGGTACAATGCCATAGACTTTGCCCTCCAAACCAGCCATTCCGTTATGGGGAACCACTGTTGCCA
>NW_015160228.1:51035-62678 GCF_001447785.1 Gekko japonicus
AGGTACAATGCCATAGACTCTGCCCTCCAAACCAGCCATTCCATAATGGGGGACCACTTTTGCCAATCTCCAGGTGGGGGCTGGAGATCACTCAGAATTACAACTGCTCTCCAGATGGCATTGATCCATTCCCCTGGAGAAAATGGTTGACTCTGTGTCTTTATACCCTGCTGAGGTTGCCATGGCAAATTGATTCTGAGTGCCCATGGCCTTGGCACTCTCCCAGAGCCTCTTTCTAGCGCTCATTGTATTTATTTCCACAATGGGCATTATTCCTAGTATAACATAATCCTGTATATAAAAGGCAAGCTGTGCTGGGAACGACTCACCTACTCTCCCATTGGCCACAGGGAAAGCTGCCGTGGTGTCCTATTGGGCTGTCCCACTAGGGGAAGCTCCACCCCCAACAGTCATCCGTGGCCTCGCTTGAAAAGAGTGGGAGCTGTGCATGCCTGCCCCACAAGCTGCGGATTCATGGGGGCTGCTTGCGTGTGCCCTGCAAGTGGCAAATTCACCACTTGCAGGGCAGGTATGCGAGGTGCCCACTCCTGCCCTGCAAGCAACAAATTCGCCACTTGCAGGGCAAGAGCGTGAGGCGCCCCCTTTCTCCCCCAAACCATTTAAAGGGAAGGTTCCCTTTAAATGATTGGGGGAAAGTGTGGGGCATACACGTGGGTTGCTGCGTCCATGATGTGATGACATCACGCTGCATGATGTCATCACATCGGGGACAGCCCCGTCCCTACCCAACATGTCCCCCAAATCCCCCTGCAGGGGAGAAAGTGGGACCTGGCAACCCTTGTTTAATTTCAAATCAGGTCTACCTGGTTCTAAATCACTTTTCCTGTATGATGTCTCTATTTTAGACTTGGGGGATGGCTTATTAAAATTTGTAATGTAAAAAATCCATTTGCAGTCTGAATTCAGACGGCTGTCCAGAAAAGTTCACCTCCTCCTCTGGTGTCTCTGAAGACCAGGCCTCCTCCTTCCCTGATGATGCACAGGAGCCGTCTAAAAAGCACCTTGCTGGGGCCTCCAGTGCTTTCCTTCCTCCCCTTATTAAAAGCAAATCAAACCCAATCAAGCTCCCACCATCAGTGTTTCCTTTCCTGCACTTGTTGTGCCAGGATACGAATGTGGAGGGCTCGGCTTCTTGCCAGGCATTCCTTCATGGCTAATACCCCAGGGCTCTTTTAAAAAGTTATTATTAGTTTTATTTTTGTTGGAAATGCTTTCCTTTGAGAAGCCAGAAGAGGATGGGATGGGAATGGATTTGCTGACCATTTCCAAGAGCTCAGGCTGTTTCTTCCATGAGTTGGCACCCTTGGTCAGAGGGGGACCCGGTGGAGGGGGCGGGGAGATGATGCTGTGGAAAAAGAAATTCCACTCACAGCAGCCAGATGGTGCAATAGTTGAAAGCAGTGACATTTGGATGTTGTCGCCTGCAAGAATCCCTTTGCACCTGGCATACGCACGCTCCCACGTTTCACAGATGAAAACAGGGTCGTGCTTGAAACACCCCCAGTTCTTACACCAAGAAATCTCATTTCTCTCTGCTATTATGCATCATGAAAATGTCGACTTTGGTTGAAGTACAATTGTTTCTCTAGCACGTATTTTATTACACCCATCCTCTGAGGAGCCAGAGGCACTTGACACCATTCTGCCCTGCATTTTCTCTTCACAAGAACCCCGTAGAGAGAGTGTGGTTAGCCCAAGGCCACCCAGCTGGCTTCATAGCAAGTGTGTGTGTGTTGGGGGGGGGGTGGATTTAAACCCAGCTCTCCAGATCCTGATCTGACTCTCTAACCATCGTGCTACACTGCCTTTTTGGGGATTTCCTTTATTTAGGGACTCCTGCTTTACTCTGATCAGTTTTGCAGTTGTCTGCCCTCCACTGATCTAAAAGCCAAGATGCCCTTTGTTTTTAAAGTTCAAGATAGAATCATAGAATCATAGAGTTGGAAGGGACCTACGGGGTTATCAAGTCCAACCCCCTACACAATGCAGGAAATTCACAAATACCTCCCCCTCCTTACCCACAGTGACCCATGTTCCACGCCCAGAGGATGACAAAAAACCTCCAGGATTCCTGGCCAAACTGGCCTGGAGAAAAATTGCTTCCAGACCCCAAAGGAGCGATCAGCATTTCCCTGGGGGTGTAAGAAAGGGCCAAAAGAACTAAGCATTGAGGCAACCCTTCCTGCCCTCCCTCTCATGATCAGCCTAAGTTCACAGAATCAGCATTGCTGTCAGATGACCATCTAGCCTCTGGTTGAAACCTCCAAAGAAGGAGAGCCCACTACCTCCCAAGGAAGCCTGTTCCACTGAGGAGCCGCTCTAACTCAGGAAGTTCTTCCTAATATTTAGCTGAAAACTCTTCTGATGTAATTTCAACCTATTGGTTCTGATCCGACCTTCTGGGGCAATAGAAAACAACTCTGCACCATCCTCTATATGACAGCCCTTCAAGTACTTGAAGATAGTTACCATATCACCTCTCAGTCGTCTCCTCTCCAGGCTAAATGTACCCCAGCTCCTTCAACCTTTCCTCATAGGACTTTGTCTCTATTCCCCTCCCTATCTTCATTGCCCTCATCTGGATATGTTCCAGCTTGTCTATAGCCTTCTTAAATTGTGGTGCCCAAAACGGAACACTATAGGTGAGGTCTAAGCAGAGCAGAGTAAAGTGGTGCCATCACTTCGCGCGATCTGGACACTATACTTCTGTTGATACAGCCCAAAACTGCATTTGCGTTTTTAGCAACTGCATCACACTGCTGATTCATTAAATTTCTTTTAGCCCAGTTTTGCAGCCTGTCAAGATCATCCTGTATCCCAATTCTGTCTTCTACCATATTTGCTACCCCTCCCATTTTAGTATCATCTGCAAATGTAATAAACATTCCCTCTATCCCTTCATCCAAATCACTGATAAAGATGATGAACAAAACAGGTACTAGGACAGATCCTTGAGGCACTCCACTTGTCACTTCCTGTCCAAGAGGATGAGGAACCATTCACAAGCATTCTTTGGGTGTGATCTGTCAACCAGTTACAGATCCACCTAACAGTCATAGGATCCAAACCTTCTTGAAAATTGTGACAACATTTGCCCACCTCCAGTCTTCTGGCATCTCACCTGTTCTCCAAGAATTCTCAAAAATAATGGACAGAGGCTCAGAAATTACATCTGTGCCTTCCTCTGCAAAGTCTTCCTTGGTGGTCTCCCATCCAAGTACTGACCCTGCTTAGCTTCCAACATCTGATGAGATCGGGCTATTCTGTACCATTCCACATCCCTCAAGATAAACTAGAAAAGCTGTCAGGGAATCGATGATCTGTACGGATGATTTTGAATTTCTTATCCCTGCTGTCTCAAGCCCCAAATTCCTGTTTTGATTTTCCCTTAGATGATTTTCTCTTGCACCAATTCTCCCCACCTATTGATGCAATTTTCATTGTTATTTGTGCATCAATAAAGTAGCATTATATGTATGTAACATATATAAATAGTGTACCCTGTACATAATGCTTTATACACTGCATATTAAAAACACCAGTGGATGTGCAATGAACCCAGGTCTGTGAAGGAGTGGGGAGGTAGAAGTTTCATGGGTTGTGCATAAATGTGCATGATGGAACATGTGCACTGTTTGAATATGAGAAAAGTATTTGAATGAACAGGCTCAACATGCCTGTGAACAGCCAAATGACCGAAAAAAACCTGGCTTCCTGTTGGCAAACAATGAACAGAACATGAGCCAAACCAGTGAATGGCTTATGACATGCATGGAAAGGGAACTGAGGTTTAAAAAAAAGAAACAGTATCGACTGTGAGGTGAAAAGGAAAAACAAAAATTGGCCCCCATAAAAAAGTATTTTCCCCACATTTAAAAAAGGACACTGAAGTTATAAAACAAAATGACATTTTCCACATCTGGATTAAAATATAAAATGATTTCTTTAGAACTGTGGAAGAAGGAAAAACAAAGCCTGTAAAACACCAGGCCAGGAGACACATTAAACTGGTAACTCCCTGAGCCAGTTCTAATTGTGGGTGTGTAATAGTTACTTGAATGTTACATTGATAGATGACTTTTTAATTTCGATGCATAGTCAGACATGCTTATGATCTGGTGCACATGATTCCAAGGCCAGTGAATAATCTGCACATTTGGGAGATGCTTTCTGTGGGCTGAGATGCATCACTGGAGTGGGGGTGTAAAAGGAATGTTTCGGGTTGAATTTAAGGCAAGGAATTAAAGGGCCATTGGCACCTGTAAATCAAACAGGGTTTATTTGACACAAATCAGGCTGTTAAAGGTGGAGAAAGTGTCTGAAAGGGGAGCTAAAGATCCAAAAATTGAAAAGGAAAAAAAAAGTGCACACATAAAATGTCATGCTTTCTGCCAGGTTGGGGCAAAGTAGAAGGAAAGAAAGAAAAAAGTGGGTAATTATCAAAATTGTCCCCCCCCCCCAAAAAAAAAACAACCCGGGGAGGGGAGAGAGAAAGAGGCGGAGCCTAAGGGACACAAGCCGAGGCCGAAGCAGACATGAACCGTGCTCCTGGAATGGCCCCGCCGAAGAAAGCCATCAGGACTCACCCCTGGACGCCAGGATAAAAAGCGTGCCGACTGAAGACCGCCTGGGAAGAAAGAGCCGAGCCGGAGAACAACAGGCCTACCACCTGGGTGCCAGTAGGCAGCCCCTTCCCTGTACCATGTGCCCTAGTTAGGGATAAATGCGTTCCTAGAACCCTCTGTGTAAACCGCCCAGAGACCCTTCGGGGTCAGGGCGGTATAAGAAATTGAATATATAAATACATAAATAAATAAATAAATAAAGAGAGAGAGAGTGAGAGAGAGAGAGAGAGATCAACGGTGGATTAAAATATTTTCCAAAACAGGAAAAACAGAATAGATCCAGGAAGCAACATGTGGCTCATTGGCAGAAGTTAAACTTGCACCCCCCAAAAAACAACAACAACAAAAAGGAAACTTTTGTGCTGCACAGCAAAACTGACAACATCAGCTACAGAATCCAGGTTCATCCTAACATGCCCTTTGGGAGAGAGCTGCCTAATTCAACAACAAGACAGTTGGATGTTGCAGAAGAATCAGGCAAACAAAGGAGGGACTTTAGAGTGTGCCAGGCACAACGAAGACGTCTGTGAGGCCAGCATCAGAAATTGGCATACCTGCCAAGACGCATGGCCTGGTAAAGGGCCACCTACCGACCATAGATGCTTAACTCACCTGCTCCTTACAGGGAATGGGAAAGCACCTGATGAACTTGTGGGAGCCTCTGAGATGAACTTTCATTTCCTGGTGGGAGAAGTAATTGGGCTGAAAGGAGCAAAGGAGCCTTGTTGGGCTGAAAGGAGCAAAGGAGAGCCAAGGCTGTGCTCTGTCCAGTGCTCCTCCCAGCAGGAAAGGGGAGGTGTCATCCTAGAACTTTAACAACAGAAAGTGGAACAACTGATCTGGTGCCGAGAAAGAACAGTGCAACCCCTGCAAAATGGCATTTTCCTGTATTTCTTTAGCTGGTGCCTGTGACACATAACCCATCATTACCATCACTGAAGGTGAGCACTGGAAGACTTTGTCGTGCCCTGGACACATACTTCAAAGCTGATCTT
The DNA here is from genome assembly GCF_001447785.1 of Gekko japonicus. Lineage (NCBI taxonomy): Eukaryota > Metazoa > Chordata > Lepidosauria > Squamata > Gekkonidae > Gekko > Gekko japonicus. The sequence continues at coordinate 56,677 of NW_015160228.1, forward strand.
CCCAGCCCTGAGGACTAGAAACTTGCTTTCTTTTTCAAAGGTGGACATTTTTTGATTCTGAGCATTCAGTGGTCTGTCAACACGTACACAGGCTACACGCACAGAGAAGGCTCAATATGAGATTCAGGTCATTTCCAGGAAGTTATACTGCCCATCTGGGGGACCCCCCCCCCCCAAGCACCCGAAATGATGCAAGTCTAGCCAGGAACCTAGCTCTCCTAACAGCTGGTGGCCTTCCAGCTCCTGACGTGCTCCCGCGGCTTGCCTTGCACTCACTCCCATTTATCAAAGTAATAGCACACATTACCTTTATCTGGCCGGGTCTGACCCTCCCAGCCATTTTGTTCCTGAACATTAAAACTGTGGGGGAAGTGAACTATCTGGGAAGTAACTAGATGTAATCCACATTTAATAGGCATGTAAAAAAGCAGGGGCAGCAAGAGAAGGGCAAGTCAGGCAGCCGGCGGCACACATTTCAGGGCAAATGGGAATTTATCGAGATGCCTTACTCTCCCCAGCTTAGTGATCGGAGGGCTCCGAATAATTGCTTTGCTGACCTGTCAGCTCTGCTCATTTCTAAAAGAGCACACCAGTCCCTCCTTCCCTCCACCCCATTCTCCAGTAAATATAATAGGCCACAAATCCATTTTGCTTTTGAACCCTGAGTAATCCTAATGGTAATATAAGCCGTTTTGGAGGCATGGAGAGGGGAGGGGGTTAGTTTTGAAATCTCATTCTGAGCAAGTTTTCCTTGTTTTCCAGAACACCCATCCCAGCTAGCCACTGCACATAAATCAGGAGAGGGAGACCCGGTCATCTTGCCTCACACAGCTAGGGAGAGGCATCTTGGACAGGAGATAAAGTACGATTGGGCAATCATGTTTTCTTCTGGCATATCTTTAACCAAAAGAACACTCATCCTCTTTCTTTTTTAAAATCAGTGGAGGACAGGCAATTGCAGAATAAATAAATATGGTGCACAGACGGCAGAGGACAGCCATCAGTAGCTGACGACAGAAGACGATCAGACTCTGACCCTTGGAGAAAGGACATCCGTGCTCAATGGTGGAAGGGGGATGCCTGCCCAGATATGGCCTTGTAGCTGAGCAAAACTACATAGCAGCTTTCAAGAAAAAGAAGCAAAGGTGCGTAAAGAAGCATTCTCCAGGCCTCCTGCAATTACTGGGTAGCTAGAGAATGGAGCTGTGGTGGCTCAAGTGGTTAAGACGCTGAACTGCAGGCTGTGGAAGGTCAGTAGTTCAGCAGTTCGAGACCCGAGTGTGCCGCATGACGGGGTGAGCTCCCGTCTCTAGTGCCAGCTCCTGCCAACCGAGCAGTTCGAAAGCAAGAAATTGCAAGTAGATAAATAGGGACCACTTCGGTGGGAAGGTAACAGCGTTCCGTGCGCCTGGGTGTTTAGTCATGCCGGCCACATGACCACGGAAACGTCTTCGGACAGCGCTGGCTCTTCAGCTTTGAAACGGAGATGAGCACCGCAACCCTAGAGTCGGATTCGACTGGCTTTTGAGTGAGGGAACCTTTACCTTTACCTTTAGAGAATGTAAAACCTGAAATAGATAAGATCAGGAGGCCATCTTGCCCAATATTCTGTTTCCAACAGTAGGCAGGCAGATGCCGCAGGGAAGCTCACAGACAAGGCATGAAAGCTCCCCTCTGTTCTTTCCCCCAGCACTGGGTATTCACAGATATACTCAGGACTTTTTTTGTAGAAAAAGCCCAGCAGGAACTCATTAGCATAAACAGGCCACACCCAACAGCAGAAACCCTGATAGTGCAGCTCGTTAGCCTATTAGGCCACACTCCCATGCCTTCCCTTGGCTTGCATGGGCGCCCTGCGGCTGCCCGATCCTTCCAGGTGCCCCCCTGGCCCGCTGGGGTGTGTGTGTGTGTCGCTCTCCAGGCCTTCCGTCTGTAGCCACGCACAGGGAGGTTTTGGCTGTAGTGGTTGTGGCCAACTCTGAAGCCAGCCAGAACTCCGTTCCTGTGCATTTCTGCCCAAAAATAGCCCTGGATATACTACTTCTAGTATATTCTATATACTAATATAGTATATTCTAGCCGAGTGCGCCGCATGACGGAGTGAACTCCCGTCTCTCGTTCCAGCTCCTGCCAACCTAGCAGTTCGAAAGCAAGAAATTGCAAGTAGATAAATAGGGACCACTTCGGTGGGAACGTAACAGCGTTCCGTGCACCTTGGTGTTTAGTCATGCCGGCCACATGACCACGGAAACGTCTTCGGACAGCGCTGGCTCTTCGGCTTTGAAATGGAGATGAGCACCGCAACCCTAGAGTCAGACTCGACTGGCTTTCGAGCAAGGGAACCTTTACCTTTTTATACTACTTCTAAACATGGAGGTTCCATTTACCTGCCATGTGTTCTGCATGTGAGCAAGGAATAACTATTGCTACTAGATCCGGGTGGGCAGCCGTGCTGGTCTGAAGCAGCAGAGCAAAGTTTGAGTCCAGTGGCACCTTTAAGACCAACAAAGGTTTATTCAAGGTATGAGCTTTGTTGGTCTTGAAGGTGCCGCTGGACCCAACATTTGTTCTTTTGCTACTAGGGTTGCCCACTTCCAGGTAAGGCTTGGAGTTCTTGCAGAATTCCCATGGATCTTTGGACTACACCGATTTTCTCCAGTGGAGGAAATGGCTGCTTTGGAGGGCATTACACCCAGCTGAAGTCCCCCTCTTCCTCAAACTCCCCCCTCCCCAGGCTCTACCCTCAAATCTCCAGAGAATTTGTCTTGCCGGAATTGGCAACCGCATGCTAGACCTATGCATAAATGTACCTAATCCTTTTTGGAAAGGCTAGTAGCCCATCTTGTAACAGTAAATCCCTTCCATGAAATGAAGTGGGGTGACAAGAAATCTTTCCTTTTGCCAGTCCATGACCCATACCCAATCAATTTCATTGGGTAAGCTTGAGTTCTAGTGTTTTTTTTATTTATTTATTTCGGCTTGCGGTGGCACAGGCAGTAAATCGCCTGCTATTAACAACATCTCGAACAGCTGCCCAGCTGTTCGATACCCCACCGCGGCCAGATTGAGCGCCTGGCCCGTTGTCCCAGCTCCCGCCAACCCAGCGGTTCGAAAGCGCCACTAATATCACTATGCGCGAGTAGATTAATGGGGACCTACCTTAGATGGTAGGGGGCACCCTCCCCCATCCTGGGGGTTGTTGGAGGGCGGAACGGCAGACGGCATCAGCAGCGAGCGGCAAGAAAATGGTGACCGGAGACATCAGTCGGCGGACCTGATGACGGCGGAGAAAGGCGGAGCCGGGACGACGCACGAGCGAGGCAGCGCAGGCGAGGCAGAGCCGCAAGGACAGAGCCATGACCGCGCCAACCATGCCGGGCGTCAGAAGGGCCAACCGAACCCGCTGCCAATCGGACCGCCGGGGAACGGAGCCAGAAATAGGTGGCAGGCTTTGACTGGCAAGGCTCCACATTCTGCTAAAACACCCCCAGCTCTGCTGGAATCTCTTCTGGTTGCAATTTCTAAAACAATGGAGTGGGATTGGGAGCACATGGGCACGCCAGCTTTGCCTTCCAGCTTGGATGGCACTGGCTGTGCACATGGCAAAGTTGTCACCCAAAGGCATTGAGCCAGGCACCAAAACTCACCTCTCCTTTGCAAGCAGGGCAGCCAACTAGATGGTATTTGGCTGGTCTAACCAGGACTGCGTAGAGTGAGTCAGTTTATGCATCCCTTCCAGCTCCTGCCAACCTAGCAGTTCGAAAGCAAGAAATTGCAAGTAGATAAGTAGGTACCACTTCGGTGGGAAGGTAACAGCGTTCTGTGCGCCTTGGTGTTTAGTCATGCCGGCCACGTGACCACGGAAACGTCTTCGGACAGCGCTGGCTCTTCGACTTGGAAACGGAGATGAGCACCGCAACCCTAGAGTCGTATTCGACTGGCTTTTGAGCAAGGGGAACCTTTACCTTTCTGTTCTCTGGGTAGGTCCTTCCTTTTATTCTGTTTCACCTGCCTTCCAATTTAACGGACAATTTCTAAACGTAAGTTTGGAAATGGTGCATGTACAGTGTGCCATATGCTTCAGTTCACGGTCCTGATTTTCTTACCAGTTACTGATGCGCAGGAGCACCTGAGGTTACACATGCTTTGGCAATTCCCAGGCTAGACTACTGAGATGTGCTCTACATGGGCCCCAACATCTACCCCTGCTTACTGCTCTCAAGAGCCAGCCTTTGAAGAATCCTTAGAAAGACTGTTGGTCCAGAGTGCTGCCGTCTAGTAGCTGACAGAGACCGATCATGGTATTCTAACTCTGCTCCAGCTTCATTGCCTTCTAATCTGTCTCCTGAGCTCAATTTAAAGGGCTGAGTTTGATCTTCAGTGCCCTGCATGGATTAGGACCACCTTAAGGGATGGTGTAGTGGTTAGAATGTAAGATTATGAGAAAGAAGTTCAAATCCCCTCTCAGCCATGAAGCCCTCTGGATGACCTCAAGCCAATCTCTCTCTCTCTTCTCTGACCTACCTGGCAGGGTTCTCATGAGGCTAAAATGGAAAAGTTAATAGGGATGCCAGCCTCCAGGTGGGATCCCCTGGAATTACAGCTCGCCTCCAGACTACAGAAATCAGTTCCCCTGGAGGAAATGGATGCTATGGAGGGTGGACTCCATTCTGGCATTGTGCCCCACCGAGGACCCTGTCCTCCCAAGGCTCCTTCCCCAGATCTCCAGGGGCTTCTCAACCTCAATCTGGCGACTCTATCCCCCCATCCCCCACTGGTGGCCGGGGGGGGGGGGCTAGAAGAAAACCCTGCACACTACTCTGAGCTCATTGAAGGGAGGGTAAACAATGTGATAGATTGAGATTCCTGGTTTCATTGATCATGTGGTCACCTCTGGAATTTTGAATTTTGAAGCTAGGAAGCGGATATCACCATAAAATGGTTGCCCACTGGGAGCAATCACAAAATGGCAGCCCTAGAGTGCTGCGGTCAATCACAAAAATATTGGGTGGTTGCAAGCCAGAGGCACCTGATAATGGACAGGTGCTCCCTGCAGACACACAGGTGCTCCCTCCTGGGTTCTTCTGAAGCCTATCCTTCTCCACTGAGGTAGAGGAAAACCAGGGCTGGCTCTTTGCTTCAAGGAAGGAGCAAATGGATGTCAGGAAACCTTTAGCAGGTATCAGGAGCAACTTTGGGGATCACTGTGACATAGAGATTTGTTGTCTGCAGCCCGACAACCGAGAACCTGCTGATCATATGGTTTGACTCTGGGAGAGGGGTGGGAAAAGATGCTAACCGCTAGTAAGGACACATGATATCAGTGTTCCCTCTAAGCTGAGTTAGTGTGAGCTAGCTCACAGTTTTTTAGCCTCTGGCTCAGACATTTTTGTCGTAGCTCAGGAAGGATGGCTCCAGAGCAAACTAATTTAGGCAGCAGACAAATCTCTTGTTCACAACTTCAATGCCAGTAGCTCACAAAGTAGAATTTTTGCTCACAAGACTCCACAGCTTAGAGGGAGCATTGCATGATATGGTACCAGGCCTTGGCTGCGAAGCCCATTAGAAATGATTTGCCTGGTGGAGACTAAAGCAGAACTTTTGTGCAAAAAAGCCTGCCGTGCTGGATGAATCCTGGTCAGGCAAAGCCCTTGGAAGAGCTGGTTTGTGAGGAGTTTACGCTCAGCCGGGTAAAGGATCCTGTCGGCCCCATTCACACATGCCGCCAGTGGCCGTGCAGCAGGCTGCCTGCTCACATAGCTTCATGTTTTATTCCCTTCATCAATCCACGCGTCTGCCTGGAACAGGGTGGTTTCCATGGCATTCGTAGGAGGAAGTACCAGCAGAGGAATAATTCAGGTCTCACTTCTCAACAGGGCTGGGAGGCGAGAATTGCTCCAGTGATACAGAAGCTGTTCGACTCTCCTCTGCTTTCAGATGGAAAGAGGGGGGAGGCTGTGCTGGGAGACAGCATTTCCACCTCTCTTTCTCTCCGCAGAAAG
>NW_015160228.1:62712-63963 GCF_001447785.1 Gekko japonicus
TTTCCCACGGCTGGCTCTTGAGAGCAGTAAGCAGGGGTAGATGTTGGGGCCCATTTAGGAGGCCTTGAGTAGGGTTGCCAGCCTTCAGGTAGGGGCTACAGATCTCCTGAGATTACAGCGGATCTCCAGAAAGCAGGGATCAGTTCCTCTGGAGAGAATAGCTGCTTCGGAGGGTGGGCTCTGTCACACGCTACTCCACTGAGGTCCCCCCTCAACTCCAATTCCACCCTCCCCAGGCTCAGCCCCCAGTCTCCAGGTATTTTCCAAGCCAGAGTTGGCAACCCCCCGCCCCTGAGGGATCCTGCTCCGAACAGCAGACACGTGACACTGCCTCCTACTTGACTCAGGCCCCGCTTGGTCCATCCAGGACAGCACTGGCAGCTCTGACCAGCAGCGGCTTTCCAGGGTCTCAGGCAGAGGCCTTTCACATCACCGGTTGCCATTTCCTCTTAACTGGAGATGCCAGGGACTGAACCTGGGATCTTCTGCATGCCGAGCAGATGTTTGCCACTGAGCCCCAGTCCTTCCCGGATGACAGAGCACAGTCTTTGTTTTCCCCTCAGTCTGACTGAAACTTTCTGTTCACTAGTTCTCACAAGGAGGAGGATCAAAAAGTGCTTAACTGGAGGTGCCAGGGACTGAACCTGGGATCTTCTGCATGCCGAGCAGATGTTTGCCACTGAGCCCCAGTCCTTCCCGGATGACAGAGCACAGTCTTTGTTTTCCCCTCAGTCTGACTGAAACTTTCTGTTCACTAGTTCTCACAAGGAGGAGGATCAAAAAGTGGGCTTTAATTTTTACTCCTTTTTAATGCACACCTTGGGGTGATTCTCAGATCAGTGGTTGAGCAGGGATTATTCTGAAACCTTGTATAGACAGCCTAAGAGTCTGAAGACAGTGGGAGGGATGGTGTTTCTGAGCACACCCGTATGGAGACTAGTTTACGCTGTGGAAAGGCGGAAGAATTTTGCACATAGCTTGGCTTCTTGAGGACTCAGGTCCAGCAATGGTCTCTTGTGCACCGCCCTATGTTATTTTTTCCGTCTCTTCCACTTGCCAGTGTGGAACCAAAATACGACACAGACAATGCAGCCTAAGAGACTGAAGACAGCGGGAGGGATGGTGTTTCTGAGCACACCCCTATGGAGACTAGTTTACGCTGTGGAAAGGTGGAAGAATTTTGCACATAGCTTGGCTTCTTGAGGACTCAAGTCCAGCAATGGTCTCTTGTGAACCACCCTATGTTATTTT
>NW_015160228.1:64030-69143 GCF_001447785.1 Gekko japonicus
CCCCAAATCTCCAGGAGTTTCCCCACTCAGATGCGACGACTCTAACTGGAGGAAGTGTTTCTGAGCATGGGCAGGGTGCCTGTTCCTCAGAATGACAGGCCACAGTCAGAACACCCAGAGGATGCTGGAAATGAGGACTGCTGCCTCCTGTGTGACTTATTTATTTATTTGGATTTGTATCCCGCCCTTCCCACAAGCAGGCTCAGGGTGGGTTCCAACAGTATAAAACACAATACAGTTAAAACCAGATTAGGAACACAGTATAAAATAACATAACTCCTAAGTACCATGTAAACTAGGCTTGCCAAGTCTCCCCACCCAAGAGGTTCGTTCCCCCACCCCGACGTGTACATCACCTGGAAGTGACGCGACCACGCTGGGAGCGGGGCCACGGTCATCCGAGGGAAAACTCTAGGTTTTTCCCTCAGATGGTCGTGGCCCCGCCCCCAGCGTGCCCGGTGACGTGCGTGTGGTGCGCGTGCACACTCCAGCCGCCAGCCGAGAGTCCCCCACTGCAGCTCTAAAAACACTTGGCAACCCTAATGTAAACTCTAGTGGAGACCGGATACCTTAGTGGTTAAGATGGTATTAAAATTTAAAGGATTTTAAGGATCTTTAAGGATTTTAAGATCTTAAGGATCCAGGCTACAGATGGGGGCCAGCCAAAGGAAGGGGACGCCTGATGCCTCAACCAAAGGCCCACTGGAAGAGCTCCATCTCACAGGCCCTGCGGAATTGTCCCACTGTTTCTTCTCTCCTCCTTGGTTCACTGCCAAGCCGACATGGCTTGCTGTTGGCCCACAGCCACAGGCTTCTGCAAGAGCCCAGATGCTGTTATCGATGGCAGAACTGGAATTCGTATGAGGTGAAGTGAAATGTTACCTTCTAGACTTGGAATGGGGTGGAGGAGCATTGTTTGTTGTGGGCTGGTGTATGTGCAGATGCTGCAACAATGGCTTCCAGGATTTATGGAGCAAGCCAGTTGCAAAGACCTTTTTGAGAGCCAGTTTGGTGTAGTGGTTAGGCACACAGACTCTAATCTGGGAGAACCGGGTTTGATTCCCCCCTCCTCCACATGCAGCTGTTGGCGTGACCTTGGGTCAGTCATAAGTTTGTTCAGAGCAGTTCTTGAAAGAGCTCTCTCAGCCCCACCTACCTCACAGGCAATGTTCCCTCTAAGCTGTAGAGTCTTGTGAGCAAAAATTTTACTTTGTGAGCGGCTGGCATTAAAGCTGTGAGCGAGCGAGTTGGTTACGGCATAAATTAGTTTGCTCTGGAGCCGTCTTTCCTGAGCTGAGATAAAAATGTGTGAGCCGGAGGCTAAAACACTGTGAGCTAGCTCACACTAACTCAGCTTAGAGGGAACATTGCTCACAGGGTATCTGTTGTGGGGAGGGGAAGGGAAAGGAGATTGTAAGCTGCTCTGAGACTCCTTTGGGTAATGAAAGGCAAGGTATAAATCCAACCTCCTCCTCCTCCTTCCCTCCCCCCCTGAATCTGGGTCTCCTAATCTGTTTGCTCCTTTAGCAAAGCAGCAGGGCTGGTCCTTGAGAGAACAATCCTATGGCAGCGGTGTACTCAGAAGCGAGTCCCATTTTATCCAGTGGGGCTTACTCTCAGGAACACATTCTTAAGACTTCAACCTAGTCCAATGTCATGCAAGCAGAGATACTGGGGTGTGTGTGGGGGGGAATGATTACTCTCACCTGTAGGGTTGCCAGGGCTGGGTTGGAAAATACCTGGAGACTTTGGGGGTGGAGGTAGGAGAGGGCGGGGTTTGGGGCGGCGAGGGGCCTCAGCAGGGCACAATGCCACAGAATCCACCCTTCAAAGCAGCCATTTTCTCCAGGGGAGCTGACCTCTGTCAGCTGGAGATCAGTTGTAAAAGCAGGAGATCTCCAGGCCCCACCTGGAGGCTGGTGACCCTACTCACCTGGCATGATGCCTTAATCTCAGGGTTTCAGCAACAGACAGAAGCCTCTCTAGGGATACAGAACAGCTCATTTGAATTGTTTGCTTGACATACGATCATAGCAAGTACTCTCCTGTAACAAGAGAACCCTTGTTATGTTTTCCCAGTTAAGGAAAGGGTTAAAGCTAGCAATTACAGATTCCTAGATATACCTGTTCCGTTACAGAGTAGTGAGTTCCCACATCTGTCCTTCTTTAAATGTGTGAAGGGGGACAAAGGGAATCTTTTTTTGTTTCCTCAAGGGCAGTTATTTGCAGTTTTGTATAAAAGTTTAGCTCTATTGTATTCTCAATGGAGGTGGAACATCCAGACACTAGACTCTTCCCCAGTGCTTACCTTAGAGGCTGAAACCAGTTTGAACAGCTATGCAGGTTTAATTGACAGCAGGTATTGAGCTGCTAACTGGAGGGAGATGAGGCAGAGACTTTGCTCAAGGAGTGACCTGAAAGGAACAAATCCTGATAGCTAATGAAGCCTCCTTGTGTTAGATGGGGGTGAGGGCCATGGCTCAGTGGCAAAGCACCTTCTTGGCAAGCAGAAGGTCCCAGATTCAATCCCTGGTATCTCCAGTTAAAAGGACCAGGCAGTAGGTGGTGAGGTAGACCTCTGCCTGAGACCCCGGAGAGCTGCTGCCAGTCTGAGCAGGCTGTACTTAACTTGATGGACCTGATGGTCCGATTCAGTTTAAGGCCACTTCATGTGGGTTCATGTGAGGTGACCTTCCCTGATCCTGTAAGAGTGACTGGGTCAGACTTATTGCTTTGCGCAGTGAAGACATACATTCCCTCTTACAGCTTCACCTTTGCTGCACCTTCTCCTCCAGCAGTTCACAAATGGAACGGGGGCATTGTTTTCGCTCTTCTTATTTTCACAACCACGATGGCTGGTAGATTCACACTCCCCCCTCTGCTATTACTCCTTGCTAAAAGGGCTGCTTTGCTTGTGGCATTCTCTCTAGATTGAAAAGCCAAGATGGCATTAGGGGTTTTTGGCTGAAGGTACACTAGAGAAACAGAATGACCACACTAGGGCGTATAGGCAGGCCTGCAGCTTTTCCCACCTGGAACACTTTTTCATTTCATCCCAAAAATATTCAAAACATCAGATTTTATTTTGTGCCACGGCAGTTCCTATTTTTTTTAAAAAAGAGTTTTTATTTTTCAGAAAATCAGAGTTTTCATTTAGCTGATGCAACGAGGAGAACAGCAGGGTGTTTCAAGAGGATGGATAACACTCCTGCCTGGGGGGGGGAATCTCCCCCAGCCATAGTATCACTGTTCTACCCCCCACACACACACACCAATCAGCCAGGCAGGCCTTGAGCTCACAATGAAATGCTGTAGATACAGCTAATGACACAGACTTGTGGAGGCTATGCACATGAGAACATAAGAAGTGCCTTCTGGACCAGAGCCATGGTCCATCTACTCCAGCATCCTGTTTCATACAGCGGCTGACCAAGAGGGCAAAGAGGCCAAGATCATCCCTTCCTAGTGCTTCCTAGTGCTAGTATCGAAAGGTATACTGCCTCTGGATGTGGAGGCTCCCTTTAAACCTTATGGTTAGTAGTCATCAGTGGTCATTTTGTAGAAAAAGAGCTAGGGGAACTCATTAGCATAACTCATTAGCATATGCCACACCCCCCTGACATCACCGGAAGTGTGTCATAAGGCCACACCCCCTGACATCACCGGAAGTGTGTCATAAGGCCACACACCCCACCCCCATTATAGATGGGGAGGAAGCCACCCAAGCAGCTATTGTGTAATGTAGAGCACCATTTTAGTTTGTATTTATTGAGGTTTTAATGTAATCTATGTTTTATTTCCGGCGTTGCCGCTTGTTTGCCGCCCTGGGTCGTACGGATAGGGCGGGATATAAATCCCAAAATAAATAAATAATGGGAATAGCAGACACAATCAAAGACACCTTAGTGATAAATCTGTCTTGAAGATCCAAAGCAAAGCAAGGACAAGGACAATCAGCAACAAAACAGCTACCCTACTACTGGTTTAGACCCAGTTTCTCCTGTACGTCTTTGGATGAAAACTGCCAAGCAGCAATTGACTACTGCCTGAAAGCAATGCACAGCTTGTTGAGTCACAGTGCTGCAAAACTGCTGAAAAGCTACCAAACAGCCATAAGAATAAGATTCATTCTGAAATGATATCATAGTTCTGCTTTCATACCTTTGTTGCTATTCACATAGATGGCAGATGGTGAATGGCTATAGCTTTTCGTGCACAAGACAAAGCAGAAACCTATTTATAACAGGACAGGAGGATTCTTGGGATCAAAGGCTGTGTTAGGTGCCACAGGAACACACACACACACACCCGTTGGCCATGTTGGGCTCTCAGGCTGCTGGTTGCCAATCTCTACCCTAAGATGGCCAGAAGCAAAAGGTTTGATACTCATGGAAGAATCAGCAGGTACCATCTACCGTGTCCTTGCACTGACCAGAGTTTACTCCTCGGGGAAGTGGTGGGCAGTCCCTGCCCTTAGGCTGGGGCCACGGCCCAGTGGCAGAGCATCTGCTTTGTAGGCAGAAGGTCACGGGTTCAGTCCCCAGCATCTCCAGCGGAAAGGATCTTTTGGTAGCTGATGTGCACGACCTCTGTCTGAGACCCGGGACCAGGGGTCGTTTCGTAGAAAAAGAGCTAGGGGAACTCATTAGCACAACTCATTAGCATATTGTCAGATCCCAAAGCAGGAGAACAAACCCACGTTCCAAAGAAGTAAGATTTATTTCCAAAGCATGGTTAATCATGAACATACAGAGAATTGTCCAGAATGACTACAATACACAGGGGCAATATAATATAGGAACTTCAAACTTGGTTAACCCAATGGGCTCAATTCCCTCGCAAGGGAGTTGATTAGAAAAGGCGCGAAGCAGCCTGAGAACTCCAACGGCTCATACCATAAACACAAGTGTAGTTCACACGGGAATCTAATTAAGCAAGGCAAGAAGACATAACACTCCGTCGTCCACCTGTAGGAGAAACTTGGCAGTTATAGTCGCATACCAGAAGAGAATAACACGGGGAGGGAGGGAAGAGGGACACGTCCCAGAGAAATGGCAGCTCGCTGACATACTGCCCACCCGAAAATACCACTTACCCACCGTCTCCCGGCCTG
>NW_015160228.1:69261-78874 GCF_001447785.1 Gekko japonicus
GCCCAGCGGTGGACCTGCAAGGCCGGCGGGAGTGCAAGGAAGCCCCACAAAGGCCCTCCCTGGCCCCAGGCAGGCAGAGGTGGGGAGAAGCAGGGAGGAAGCAACTTACCCTCCCTCTTCTTCTGCCTCCTCCTGGCTGAATGAGGGCCAGAAGTGGGGCAGCCGGAAGCAGGGGGCGGGGCTTCATCATGTGCCCCACCCCCGTACCTCACCCGGGGGAACTGTGATCCCCCGCGATCCCCCCCGAAATGACCTCTGGTAGTCATCAATAGAGTGCGAGTTCCTATACATATCCATTTAGATGGATATGCAGAATTCCCAGGTGGTGCCCAGACCATCGCACCACTTCAGGCTACAGATGAATCCCTTTGCAAATACCATAAACCAGGCTAATCTGAACCCTTCCTGCTCATTTCGTACATGCAAGGGATTATAGATGGGGAGGAAGCCACACAAGCAGCTATTGTGTAATAGGAATAGCAGACACAATCAAAGACACCTTCGTGATAAATCTGTCTTGATGATCCAAGGCAAAGCAAGGACAAGGACAATCAGCAACAAAACAGCTACCCTACTACTGGTCTAGACCCAGCTTCTCCTGTATGTCTTTGGATGAAAACTGCCAAGCAGCGATTGACTACTGCCTGAAAGCAATGCACAGCTTGTTGAGTCACAGTGCTGCAAAACTGCTGAAAAGCTACCAAACAGCCATAAGAACAAGATTCATTCTGAAATGATATTATAGTTCTGCTGAGTTCATACCTTTGTTGCTATTCACATAGATGGCAGATGGTGAATGGCTATAGCTTTTCGTGCACAAGACAAAGCAGAAACCTATTTATAACAGGACAGGAGGATTCTTGGGATCAAAGGCTGTGTTAGGTGCCACAGGAACACACACACACACACCCGTTGGCCATGTTGGGCTCTCAGGCTGCTGGTTGCCAATCTCTACCCTAAGATGGCCAGAAGCAAAAGGTTTGATACTCACGGAAGAATCAGCAGGCACCATCTACCGTGTCCTTGCACTGGCCGGAGTTTACTCCTCGGGGAAGTGGTGATCATTCCCTGCCCTTAGGCTGGGGCCACGGCCCAGTGACAGAGCATCTGCTTTGTAGGCAGAAGGTCCCAGGTTCAGTCCCCAGCATCTCCAGCTGAAAGGATCTTTTGGTAGCTGATGTGCACGACCTCTGTCTGAGACCCGGGACAGCTGCTGCTGGGCAGAGTAAACAGTCCTGACCATGATGGATCAATGATCTGATTCAGGATAAGGTGGCTTCATGTGTTCATGGGGTCCTCTCCTAGCCTCACAATGATCTTGCGAGCTAAGTTAGGGTGAGGCAGGGACTGAGCGGCAGCCATACAGTGCATTCAGTGGCTGAAGTGGGGATTTGTACCTGCCCCCAGTTTTAGCCTGGATCTTCCCAGGTGGACTCAACACTCTATCCTCTTTCTACGCTTCCACAAGAATCTATGCCCATCCTGCCTGCGGTGGGCCAAAACTCCTTTCCAAGGGGGCACAACCTGTCAGTGCAGGCTGGTGCTAGTGTATTCTGAGGTGGGGCAGCTGCCAGGGGCCAGGACATCTGGGGGGGTTACACCCCTCCCCTGCCACCTGTCCGTACCTGTGCTCCCAGCTGCACAGAGTCATTGAGGAAGGGCGTGTGGATGGTGCATGGTGGTGGCACTCCAGGGGCAATGGCAGCAGCACTCCCAGCTACATACATTGGCAGGTGCTGCAGTTAACTCGGCATGGGCCGGGAGAGGGCTTGCAAGTGGGCGGAAGATGCACAGGCATGTGGGGGGGAGGTATGCAGGAGTGGGGGTGGAAAGAAGGCCCTGAGGGGGGCCCCTGGTGGTGGGTGGGTGTTTGCCCAGACCTCCCCACACCTGGAACCGGCCCTGTGTTGGTGCCTCCACTGCGGAGCCCTCCCTCCTCGCCTGCCTTTGCAGGCTCCCTGTAAGCACCGTCCAACAAAAAGGGGATTATCTGGAGCTTGTTAGAGCCCTTGCAGGGAGGGAGAATCAGCCTCTGAGCTTGAAAAAATGTTCTCTTCGGTGGGATTACAAGACAATGCGTATGGAACGACATCAGCTCAGGCGGGTTTATGGATTATGTCAAAATCAAATTCCCGTAATCTCATCCGCCATCTGGCACCGATGAAGCAGCCCGCAGCCAGCCTGCTGCCAGCCGGCTGCCTGCCGCTGTGAAGCAGCCTCCAGCCCCGCAGCCAGGGAGGTGGCCCGGTAGGAAGTGGGTTGCCAATGCCACGGAAGCGTGACGGAGCTGTGCCACGGAGGCCCCGGGCTGGGCTACCCGGATGCCTTCCAAGGGCAGTGCTGGATGAATCCGTTGCCCAAGCAGCAAAGCCTTACTTCAGGCCTCCTTCCTTCCTTCCTTCCGCTAAATCAGATGATTTAAGCACTGCGGTGCCTGGAAATAGAAGTGGCATTAGATCCAGGGATGCCTCCTAATTGCAATGATTTGCTTATTTTCTCCTTATGTTTACCAGGTGGTGCTGCCTGCATTTATCAGTTTGGGTTCTGAGCCTGCCCAATCTGCAAGGCCCAACAAATAGTTCTGAAATGCAAAGGGAATTTATTTATTTCAAATGTTTTTTGGCTGCTTTTGCTAGAGGCTCAGAGCACTTTCCAGGCAGTGAGAGACAGTGTGGGGCAGTGCTTGGAGTAAAAACAAAAAGGACAAAAAGGGAAAAGGGAAAAAACCTGAACCTAAAACTTAGAATTCAGAATCTAAAAAGGTTAGTCAAGGATAGAAGAGGGCCAACTCTAAAAATCATACAAAAATATACATGTATTCATTACACACAAATTAAAATAACAAAGAAGGGCCCATTCATACCTCATAAACAAATATATATATAAAACATACAAGGGCTAATGAAGTAGACCTAATGCGTTTCGCCCTTTACAGGCCTTCCTCAGAGGTCTAATACACATAGAACATATAGGCTGATATATAAAAATATAGGCAATCATACATATCCAAAATATGCAATAAAGTTGTTGTTGTTGCTCAGTCGCACAGTCGAGTCCGACTCTTCGCGACCCCATAGACCAGCTCCCGCCAGGCCCTCCTGTCTTTCGCTGTCCTCTGAAGTTGGCTCAATTTCATGTTCGTTGTGTCGATGACACTGTCCAACCATCTCATCCTTTGCCGTCCCCGTCTTCTTTGACCTTCAATCTTTCCCAGCATCAGGGTCTTCTCCAATAAAGACCAGAGATCAATTGTTCCAAAGTATAACCACTGGGCAAGGAACAGAAATACAAAAATACAAATGAAGCCTCCAGTATAATCACATGTCCAGTAGCAATTCTCTCTGGTCTACTATATATTCTTCTAAGATTGTACAGCCAAATGTTCCCAATGGAGGTTCCTTAAGCTTTTAGCTTTGGAACAATTGATCTCTGGTCTTTATTGCAGTGCTTGGAGTGTCAGGTTTGCAAAGATCCAGGTGACCAGCTCTGAAATGGCCTAGTTCATCAGATATCTGGCTGGCCTCGACCAGGGCCGGGGCTTTCTCAGCCTTGGCCCCAGCCTGGTGGGACTCTGTGCCGAATGACATCCGTGCCCCTGTCTGATCTATTAAAGTTCCGCCGGGCATGCAAGGCAAAGATGTTCTGCCCGGCTTTTGGCTGAGGCCAGCGACGGTTCCCTTACATCTGCCCGGCACCCTCCTCCCCTGAAAATCTGACTGCTAGATATGCCATCTTGTTTTTTAAAATGTCTGAATATTTATGCTGAATGTTTTAATATTGAAGTATTGTCGTTTTAATTGGTTTTAAGATTATATTGGATTCTGTCGTTGTAAACTGCCCTGAGCCCTGCGTAAGCGGAGAAGGGTGGTTAAGAAATCTAATGAAATAAATAAATAAATAAATTGTTGTCCTTCCATGGAGCTCAGATTCAGATACCTGTATTTCTGCAGGCTTTCAGGTTGTGCTCCCACTGGACATTTGAAAGTGGAAGCCAAAAGATTCGACCGCTGCAAATCCATCATGCACAAAGACTGTTCCTGACATTCTAATGAAATCTGAAATGATCTCCCCAAAAGGTCAATAGGTCTGGGACTGGGCCCCTTGCAAGATGGCGATGTGGGGATCTGCAAGCAGCCTGCCATTCTCTGTATGAATATTCACCTGGAGCAGTCCAAGCAAGTTGTGGTTCAGCGCAGGGATGGGTGTCTCCCTTCCGTATTAGGAGCAGGAGATATGGTGATGACAAACTGAATAGCTGGCTGCATGTAATGCAAACAGACATGAAATCTCTTGGCAAAATAGGAAGTGAGAAGTGAGATTCCCTCAGCAACAGCGCTGACGAGGCACTGACCCGCTGTGCCAACCGGAGATGCCCAACTCCATTAAAAAAAATGGCTCAGAGCCCTGGATTTCAGCAAGCTTCCCTTTGGAAGCCAGCAGTTGTTTTCCCTGATAACCTAGGAGGAAGAATTATTCAGCTGGACGACACACCCACCATGTTGTTCACTGGCCCAATGTCCCAGAATTACTGGTGTGTAAATCCTGCCGGAAGAATTCAATTTGCAGTTCCCTATTCCAAGTTCTAAGTAGTGGATTTCCACAGACTGCCCATCTGCCTTTGGAAATGGCAGTTATTCTCTCTCTTTCTTCCTGTTGTTAATGTCCATTCAGAGCACCAAATGTTTTTTAACACATAATTTTTACCCAGAATTTCATAGTATTTGTTGTCTGAAGCTGCATCAACATTTAGCCATACACACTCCTTTGATTCCAGGTTTTACTGCATCATGGGTTTTGTAGTTATAAAAATGTGTAAGCGTCATTCTCTGGCATGCAAATTTTGTTGTAGGTTGCATCTGGTTGAGTAAAATGCATTGTGATTATATGTCACAGTTTGGAGCGAAGGAGTTAATATAGTCCAGAACTCCATGTTTCTGGTGTAAAAGAATTAATGTATTGCAAGAATACCTAGTGCAGATGGGAGAAATAACCTTGCTGAAATTCACTTTTGGTTCATTTGGAAGCTTTGCCCGGTACCACTCTGATACCTCACCATTTCCCAGTTTCACAGGCATCTGGCAAGCCAGAAACAATTATGATGCTGCTGTGTCCCCCTTTTAAAAAAATAAATAAATTGTGAATTGAAGCTGAGGCTTTTAAAATCTTGAAAGAGTTGCCAGCAGTAGGATTTTTCTACAGACTGACTGTGTCAGACCAGAACATTTCTATATTCTAGCGGTAACTTTGAGCCAGCCAGCCTCATTTACAGGATGATGGTGAGGATAGAAAGGGCAGAAGCCCATCCATATACACCCTGTACACCACTCTTCATCATAGGAAGAGTGGGATATAAATGTGAGACATTAAATGTGCATGAAATGTGAGAAACGAATGGCTGTGGTCACACGAGCAGTCTGCCACAGCAGTATATTGGCTCTAAATAAGCCGCTTGAGTTTGGGACGCTTTGTGTCGATCACACAGTGGCCGCTAAGCCGGCATCATAATGCTGCAGGCCCATGGTCGGTCGTTCACATTGGTGGAATTCACTTTCCCATGCTTCCTCACCCAAACACTGGGCTTTGCACGTGCACATGTGCTTCCACGCAGGAGCACCATAGGCAGCTGATGGGGCTGCTGAAGCGCACCTCAGAGTGGGGCTGGAGGGGGGAAAAGGGATGCACTGGAAATGAAGAGGAATGACCACACTGCTCATGCATTTCCATGGTGTGCCCATGCGCCCAGAAACCCGACATGGAAGTATCTCACTGAGGTAGCCACTGGAATTTGCCAGTGGCTATTTAATCTGTATAGGAGTCATTTTAGTGCAAGGTACAGACAACTGGGGCATGGGAGCCAGATGTGTGTGTTCGATTGCCCCCATTTGATCTGGAAGGGAGGGGTGGCTATGGTGGGCCAAACTGTTTGTGTGATCGCACCCAATGATAGCAAAATGGCACCAACATGTTTTGAAGATTCCATACTATTTCTGGATGGCTCCTACACTCGAGAGCTTGCTGAGTGAGACCTGCATAGCTTCATGAGCAACATGTACTTATAGGGAAATTTCATGGCAAGCAGTTTCAATAGGTGCATACTTTATTCTGCAGCTACGATCACTGGTGGATTGATTTTCAGATCTGTTTGGCTTACTGCCATCTGAACCAAACTGCATCTGGAAAACTTTGCAGCTGTGTAGTACCTGTGGTGGTGGAGTTTCATTCATTGCACTGCACTGTAGGTGCAACCAGTTGGGTTAAACTGATCCCCCCCCATCATGGGTGGTCGGGTGAGGTAATTAAATGATGTGGGAGCAGAAGCTGAAGGCTAAAAAAAAAATGGACTCCTATTTGCAACCAGCAAACAGAATGTGAGCTGAACCAGCGGGTGTTCGAACATCATCAGATCATTTTCTGGGTGGCCTGTGTTGGAAATAGGATGCTAGATCAGTTGGATCTTGGTCTAATCTAGCAAGGCTGACATTTCCCCAGCCCATTAACCCCATTCAAATTCTGATTGGCAAGTGCCTGTGTCACAGTGACTCCGGCTTCAATAGGAGACAAGCCAGCAACAGGGAAATAATTTGCTGGATGAGGTGACACACTGTTTTAATTTGCTCAGCTGACTAAATGTTCTTCTCACCTCACTGACCACCCCATTTCATTGCTTTCCAGAATTCCTCTTACAAACCAGAATGATAGTACGAAAACTTGGGACAAGTAAAGGAGACTCAAATGTCCTTCTTCTCTTAATGTCAGTTTCATCCAGTAGAGCAGATTGCCATATCTTTTCTTCAGTGGTGAAGTTTAAGAGCGTGTGTATGTTCGTGTGTGACAACGTGTGTAAGTGTGTGCAACCTTCAAACCTGGGAGGTGTGTGGCAACTCTCTGTAAACTGTCAACTGTTCTCTAGGACAGGTTTTACCATTTCCTCTAAATTTATTTATTACGCCTGTCTCGGTGCCCCCATTGGGTTATAAAGATACTCAGGTTGAAGAACACACTAGGAAAAGCTGCTGGTGGTTTAAACTTGAGAATCGTAGAAAAGAACACATGTGGGGTCCTATAGGAAGTACCTTTCTTCCCTTACTTCCGACTTTTCATCCCAAGATTTAATTCCTTTTCAGGGGGACAGTGGGAAGGCAACTAAAACTTCAAAATGTGGTCAGTCTTACCAGTGGACTCTGCTACAAAGGCATTACAAGACCAGGCTCATCACCATTGCTTTATGAAGTACCTATGAATACAAATTGCTCTGGGGAAACGGTATAGAAGAAGAAGAAGAAGAGAAGAAGAAGAAGAGATTGGATTTATACCCCACCCTTCACTTGGAGTCTCAGAGCGGCTTACAAACTCCTTTCCCTTCCCCTCCCCACAACAGACACCCTGTGAGGTGGGTGGGGCTGAGAGAACTCTGACACAAACTGCTCTTTTTCAAGGAAAGCTGTGCCAGAGCTTGTGACTGACCCAAGGTCACATCAGCAGGTGCAAGTGGAGGAGTGGGGAATCAAACCTGATTCTCCCAGATTAGAGTCCACTTAACCACTACACCAAACTGGCTGGTATGCTGGCCTAGATGGACCAATGATCTTATCCAGCAAGGCTCTCCTTATGTTCTTACCATCTTTCAGTTACTGTTTTCAAGTGCTCTCTCTCTCAGTACCAGAGTCCTGCTGGGCAAAGAATGTCCAGAAAGAGGCTGTGGGGAGGTAAGGTCCTTAAATCTACCTACCCACTGAAGACTCCAGCCTCCTCCTCTTTCTACACAACTGGGACAAATCCCATGCGGAAACACACGGCTCTTCTCCCATTGTGTCTAGTTCTGCCATCCATCATGGGGATCTGTGTCCTTTCTTGAGGTTCCATAGCAAATCAACACTAATTTCAAAGGAAACATTGCATCAAGATCTGGCCCAGGATAGAAGGCTATGGGGCGACCGCAGTGGAGTCAGGGTCCGAGGAGGAGACTCCCAAGCATTTTTGCTAAGTGATGCACCAGGACACTTTACGTGCTTCCTAACCCTAACCAATGGTAAGGGGAGGCACCTAACCAAGGCCATTTGTTGAGTCCTTCAGTGTGTAGACAGACATGGCAACCCTGAATCTGCCATGTAGAAGGGCTGCTGGCTGAAGCTCAGAGGGGATTACAGTTGCCATGGAACGGTGGAGAGAGTTGTTGTTATTTTTTTTTTAAGAAAAAGTTTGGGTTTTCTATAAATATTTTCCTCCCTAATTTAAACCATAGGGCTTCTTCCCCTTCCAAGAACATGTAATAAATAACACCCATGTGTTTCTAACTAGGCATCCAGAAATCAGTCTGGGTTCCTATTTGGAAAGGACCACTTCTCTGAAGAAGACAGATGCCAAACCACATGCGGCAGGCCAAAAGTGTGCTTTTTCTCCCTTGTGAGCAGTTTAGAGGCCCTTGTGACTGGAGCAACTACATGGGCCTCCCCCCCCCCCACAAGCGCCTTGTGTTCTCCTAGCTGCAGCACAATTGGCTGCTGAACAGACAATGCAAGGGGGGGGGGTGTATCAAGGATCTATCCTTTCTGGCTATGCTGCTTCCACATTTGTGGAACCTCTGTTGTATGAGGCATACAGCGTTTACCTGCCCCTCTCCGAATCTCTGCTGGTGTTTTGGTTTCCCTGCTTTTTACAGCCACAAGATGAGCAGTAACATCCTTCTATGATGTAGAGATGCACCCCTGGACATCTCACAGGAGAAAATACAGACATTCTCATAACATCCTGCTTTCATACCCATGCAGGTGCACACTTCTGAAGGTTCTACACCTTTTAGTGTGTGTGGGCTTGCTTCCCAATGCTATCTTCTCCATTGACATTGTAGGGCAATGTTTGCCAGGTATCTTTTTAAACTCATTGTCCTACAGTAGGGTATCAATAGTTCGAGGAGACCTCAACTGTGTAGTGTGTATAATTGCCCAGTACTGTATGGTGTTAGAGAATGAACTTGATATTTTGCTTTATGGACTTATATTTATTGCTACACACAATGGACTGTGCACACACACACACAGGCTCAGAGAACTCTACATGTCAAGTCACCTGTTGTGATGCAACACATAGAAGGTGCCTGCGCAAGCCTTACATGTTAAAGAGGTTTAAGTTACACAGTTACCAGCCTGGTGAAGGAGCACACACCTCCATTATTGTGAGCAGTAAGAAACAACAGCTTTGAGAAGAGACAGCCCCCATTGCAGATCTAGTTGGGATCACGTAGGACACATCCATGCTTTGTTCCTGCATTGGTATTTCCTGCCAAATGGACATTTGGTTTACAATAGAGTGAGCAGTAAGAAACAACAGCTTTGAGAAGAGACAGCCCCCATTGCAGATCTAGTTGGGATCACGTAGGACACATCCATGCTTTGTTCCTGCATTGGTATTTCCTGCCAAATGGACATTTGGTTTACAATAGAATGGCCAGCTTTCATCAACACTTCAATGAAGCATCCTGATGCCAAGGTTTCACACCTGCCCAGATGTCCTTCCTTGAGTAAGGTATTAGATTTCAATATTGACCACTCCTTATAGGTAACCTCCCACTCCTATAGGTAACCAATAGGATTAGTTTTGGGACAGACTAACAGGA
>NW_015160228.1:80076-105534 GCF_001447785.1 Gekko japonicus
GGTTAAGCTTTGAGCATTTTCTCTTTCCCTTCCTCCTGGTCTCCCCATATATTTTCCTTTGCTTCCAAAGTGTCCAGCGCCAGTTGAAATCTCAGTTAATGGTTATCTAGAGCACTGCTAATTGATCTCAGTCCCCTCCCAATTCCTTTCTCAAGAGCTGGCTGAAGTTACTGCTGAGAAAGAAAGAGACACCTTTTGCCTCTTCTCCAAAAGTGTAGCTTTTGCCAGGCAAGGTGTTATCCTAAGTGGCATTGCAAGAACAGTGTCTGTTTGCCTGTTCGGATTCTGCTGACACCGGCAGAAGATGAATTGTGAGGGAGGGGGAAAGGCAGAGCAGAGAGTGACCCCTTCCACGGCTTGTTTATGACCTTCCTATAAGCAGTCAGCCACCCTTTCCCATAATAATGTCCCACACCTCTCTGGGTCTGTCTATTGTCTCTTCCCAAGGACCTGTAGCTGACAACATTTCACAGATGTTACTTGCTTGAAAAGATGGAGCTGCCTTTTGTGGTGTTGAACCCATCGGTCCATCTAGCTCTGCACTGTCTGTTCTGACCAGCAATAGCTTCCAAGCAGAGGACTCCCTCTCCTCACACCTCATACCAAAAATCCTTTCATTAGCGGTACCAAGGATTGAACCCCCAGGACTTTCTGCTTTCCCCCTTTTCTCATGAAGCTGTTTTAGACTTAAGCTACACATAACAAATTTCTTTCATGTCTTAGATGGTTTGTCTGTCTGTTTGTTTGTTTGAATTGCAATTGCAGCCTCTGGGATTGTTTTATCAAGGAGGAGAACGCCACCGGGGAGAGAGGGAAACTATAGCCCTTTGCCATTTTCTTGCTGGGAAAAAAACCACTCTTGAGCAGCCTTTCCTTCCACTGGAGAAAACGCTCAGGTGCTTGTGTTCCCCCCGCCCCCAGCAGGGGCAGGAAAGGGTGAAAGTTTCCCTGAAAAAAGCAATCCTGGCAGCTAAATCTGCCAAAGAAAAACGTATCCTTTGAAATAAACCATGGAAGAACAATGCACAGTCAAGCCTTTTGACCTCACAACTGGGGTCCCTTTGTCTACAGTCTGTTCAGCTACCTCAGACCATTGGAAAGCCAGTGTGTTGCAGTGGGGAGAGTGCTGGACTAGGATCCCGGAGACCCCGGTGTGAATCCCCCCACTCCACCATGACAGCTTGCTGGGTGACCTTGGCCCCGAGCAAGGACGGCCAGTTCTGGGTAGGGGAATACGTGGAGATTGGGGTGGGGTGGGGGGTGGAGCCCTGGGAAGGTGGGGTTCGGGGAGGGGAGGGACCTCAGCAGGGTGTCATACCATACAGTCCGCCCTCCAAAACAGCCCTTCTCTTTATGTGAGCTAATCTCTATTGTTTGGAGGTCAGTGTAATAGTGGGAGATCTCCAGGCCCCACCCGGAGGCTGGCGATGCTAGGTCTGACACAACCTCTCTCAGCCTGGCCTACCTCATAAGGCTGTTGTGAGGATAACAGGGAGAATGATGTTGTAGGCCAGGGGTGGCCAAACTTGCTTGATGCAAGAGCCACATAGAATAAATGCCAGATGTCTGAGAGCCGCAAAACATGAATACTACACACACGTTTTTATTAATATATGCAAATTTGCTTTGTATTAACATTAAATGTGACTGCCAAAAATAAAAACCAAAGGGGTCAAAACAGCTATTGGTAATTATATTTATTTGTCCGATTATATTTATTTGTCTAAGAGGGAGAGAAAGAGAGAGGTGGGAAAAAAGAAGGAAAGAGGTGGAAAGAAACAGAGTAGAAAGAGAAACAAAGAAAGCAAATAAATGGGAGGGAAGGGAGGGGAAAGGGAGGGAGGGAGTGGGAAGAAGCATGCCTCCCCTTCGCTTCCCCAGCTGCCCTGCCGGGAGCCGCACAATGTGTGTGAAAGAACCACATGGGGCTACCAAGCCACAGTTTGGCCACCCCTGTTGTAGGCCACTTTGGGGATAAAGATAGGGTATAAAAAAGTATGTCATATTTACAAGATAAACTCAGTTCAGTATTGGTGGTTCTCTATAGCTGCTGCCTCATCCATTACCTGGAGATGTCGGGGCTGAACCTTGGAGTTCCTGACGTAAAGGGTGGATGGTACCATTGAGCTTTGCTGTGGTCCCTTATGAGCTCCCCAAGTCAGAGTGGCCCAGCCTCAGATGGAGAAGTGCCTGCAGCAGCCTGCCTCTCTCGTGACAAAGACCCCTGCCCCACTTTGATCAGCAGGGCCAAGTCAGGGGTGGGGCCTGGCAGGCCTCGGTGGCAGCAGAGCCAGCTGCAGTTTCTGCATGACTGCAGGGCAGTGGGTGTGAAAGCAGGCCCCCCCTCCCCACACCCCTTGCTGCCACCATGACACCGCATTGCTCACTCAGCTCAACAGATTCTGCCGAGGCAGGCGTGGGGTGGGGAAGGGGTGGAAGCAACTGAGAAGCACTCCCTTCAGTCTCTGAGGCAGCCGCATGTGTGTGAAATGGGTGCCTCGGTCTGAGCTCAGCAGCCTGGCTCCTTGGAGCACATGTGTGCGGTGCACCATTCAAATACGTGCAACAAACTTTTTTTTTTTTTAAGGATGCTGCATTTTACTCCAAGCATTTCAGTTTCACTGAAGAACCATCCTCCCAGTTGCTGGTTTTTATAACCCAAACTTTTGGCAACTACTTTAGAAGCCAAAAGACACAAATTGGGTGGCCACCCCCCCTCCAATTTGCAATTCTAATAGGGTGCAGACAAGCCCGTCTGCTTCATTAATTACTGAGATCTTTATTCCATGCTAAGCTTTGAGGCTTTGCTTGTGCTACCCCACACAAAATGTGGAATTGAAGTTGGTTAGATTTCTGCAGAGAAATCCTCAGAGCGAAGATCCCAGGGGTGAAGTGGCAGAGGTGTGTTGCGAGGCCTGAGGCTGAAATAACAAAAGTGGCTACAGGTCAAAAACTGAAGGGCTTAGTTGGTATGAATGGGACAGCTGCGGCTAAAACCACACCAACAAAAATGCTGAAACTTGCTGCTTCAGCAAGGAAATAATTAAATTTTGGTCTGTTGCAAAAATGGAGAAGCAGTATTGGATAAGAAAAAATTCAGACAATGGACCTGGCAGCTTTCAATAGGAACTGGGCTAAGGTCCTAGGGTTGCCAGTCTCCAGGTCGTAACTGGAGAGCCCCTGGAATTACAACTTGTTTATTATTTATTTATTTACAACATTTATTCCACTTCTCCTGGAGAAAAATGGCTGCATTGGAAGGTGGATTGCATACCCTACCAAGTCCCTTTCCTCTCTAAACCCCACTCTTCCAAGCTCCACCCTCACATATCAAGATATTTCTAAACTCAGAGTTGGTAACCTTATCCTACACAGACTTACTTAGGAGTAAATCCCATTGAAAACCATTGGATTTGCTTCTGAGTAAACATACCTAGGATTGGACTGCATAGGAGTACTCTGGAAAACAAATTTTGGAGAGATGGAGGGTCTGGGCATTTTCTGTTCTTTATGAAGCTAAAATTTATAGGTGTTGCTGGAAAAAGATTTTAAAAAGAGAGCTGAAGAGTTCCAATGTGTATGTGTGTATACACAAATTTTGAGCAGATGAAATCTAAACAGGAAAAAGTCCCTGATATCTGCAGACTGATTAGGTTCATGGAGGATAGGTCCACTAATGGCTATTAGCTGCAAGATTTAAAAGGAACCTTCATCTGTGGAAGCAGCAGAGCTGAGAAGACTAGTGTCTGGGGACAGAAAACGAGGGATGGAGAGCAGCTTTATGTCCTGCTTTGTGTGTGTGTGTGTTTGTGTGCGCATGTGCACGTGTGCCTTCTTAGGTAACTGACTAGTGAAATTCAGTCACTTGTAAGTCCCCTCTTCACTGTTCCCACTGTCTCTGGTGGTCTTTGTCCACATGGGTTCCAGAATTTATGACACAGTCTGAAAAGTACTGGGTTCGACGCATGGAGAACTCGGACTATGACATGCGTTCAGATGCATTTATTGTACTTCACAACAAGACAAAGAAAAATGGCTCTGCAAGGCCAACTATATACACTCCACCCGGCACACCTCTGTCCCTATTGGAGGGTTTGAATTTCCTGCCAAAGGTGCTACTGGTGGACTCTAGGTGGACTAGGATCCTAGGTCCCCTTTGCATTTGGGGACCAAGCTCCTGCTTAGCCACGGACCCCTGGTGGCGGTCCGCATACATAACACAGTCATTCCTGTGGTCAAAAGAGGCCCCCTACTCCCCCTTACACCAGTGGAAAGCTGGAAGAATAGAGCCCAGAATGCTGGACAATTAATCTTCCCACAAACTTCACCAGTAAGCTACTTAATTATTGAATGGATCACACTGTTGTTTCTCCAGTGGGAATTAAACTATCACTGTTTCTTTTTGCTTTGTTCCTTTCCGAATCAAGCCACACAATCCATGGGATTGTGTGGTGCTTTTGGATTGTAGCAATTTTGACTAGGGGTGTGTGTGTGGAGTACGATGCTTCATCCTCATTAAAAAAAACTCTCTGTGCATAGACTATCGTTTCGGGGGGAAAGGCTCAACTATGACCCTTCTTTAGGACATTTTAGTTTTCTAAGGAACTATATAGGACAAGTAATTATGAATGGAGTAGGCCTTGTTAATTGTGAAAGCAGAATTCTTTATCTGAACAAAAAGATCAATTCTGGCATCACATGTGAAATATATGTGGGGTGGAACAGGAAGAAGAAAGGTTGAGGATTCAGCAAACAGTGGGGGCAAACGTATTTAAAAATTACTAAGGTTGTTTTGTAGATATACAATAAAATACTCTGAAAATCTGAAATGATCAACAGGACAATAAGGAGCCAAAATGACCGTTACATTCAGCAACTATTTTCCAATTCCCCTTCTTGTCATTAAAATAATTAAAAATGATGGGACTCTAATTATATTGAAGACGTGGCAATAATTTAAGCTCAACTGGTTTGCCTCTGTGACTCAGTGAGGGTCCATTGTTTGCTAGGCAAAACCAAAAAAGGCAACCACAGTTTGCTGAACTATCTTGCTTTGAGGGGGAAAATTAAACTTCCAACAGATGATGCCTCTTCTCCCATAGAACAGAGAACTGCTCTTTAGCACTGATCTCCCCTGGTTTTGCAAATATCCTTGTGCTTGATTCATTATGGTAGGGGAACTTCAGGGGCATTGCCATGACAAAGTCAAGAAACATCCACCTGGCAGCAGGATTTGACCAGCCTGGCCACAAGGGGCCCTGGCATGGAAGGGGAGTCTCCCAGGACACTGCACTGGGCAGAGACCCGTTGGCTTTAGGCATCATGGACCATAGAGTGGGGACACCATTTTCCCTGTTGCTAACTCAGTGGAGAAGACTTGGCTCCAAGGGGAGTTTGGAAGTCTTGCAAGATAAGGAAAGATGCAAGTGTGGCATGTGCTATGATATTTAAAGGGACAAGGGAGGGAGGCTTAAAAGGACTAGCCCGGTGGAGCCACCCAGAAGTAAGCAGCAGCCCCCAATGACAAGGAACTGGAACAGGCCTGGGGATTAGAGTTGTCTTGAGGTAAACAGGAAGCAATATTAAGTGGATTGTCTTAAGGCAGACAGGAAGTACTCTAATTATATTGAAGACGTGGCAATAATTTAAGCTCAACTGGTTTGCCTCTGTGACTCAGTGAGGGTCCATTGTTTGCTAGGCAAAACCAAAAAAGGCAACCACAGTTTGCTGAACTATCTTGCTTTGAGGGAAAAAATTAAACTTCCAACAGATGATGTGTCCTCTCCCATAGAACAGAGAACTGCTCTTTAGCACTGATCTCCCCTGGTTTTGCAAACATCCTTGTGCTTGATTCATTATGGTAGGGGAACTTCAGGGGCATTGCCATGACAAAGTCAAGAAACATCCACCTGGCAGCAGGATTTGACCAGCCTGGCCACAAGGGGCCCTGGCATGGAAGGGGAGTCTCCCAGGACACTGCACTGGGCAGAGACCCGTTGGCTTTAGGCATCATGGACCATAGAGTGGGGACACCATTTTCCCTGTTGCTAACTCAGTGAAGAAGACTTGGCTCCAAGGGGAGTTTGGAAGTCTTGCAAGATAAGGAAAGGTTGTAAGAAGCAAGTGTGGCATGTGCTATGATATTTAAAGGGACAAGGGAGGGAGGCTGAAAAGGACTAACCCGGTGGAGCCACCCAGAAGTAAGCAGCAGCCCCCAATGACAAGGAACTGGAACAGGCCTGGGGATTAGAGTTGTCTTGAGGTAAACAGGAAGCAATATTAAGTGGATTGTCTTAAGGCAGACAGGAAGTAATATTGTGATAGCAAAGAGGATGTGTGCCCATTGTCCTGGGTCTGGTAGTGGACTGAGAAAATGGGTATCTAATGTTTGCAGGGAATGTGAAGTGTGCCTCCCATTTTGATTCAGAAAAAAATTCTGTTCAAGGGATCAAAAATATGTGAAATGCTCATAGCAATCCTTTTTTAAATGTGTACCCAGAATTGTACTTCATGGCTACCATGGAAGTACCCTATGTTATCTTCCTCCTCTTTCCCCAAGAAATATTTAGCAATTAAGAATGGATTACATTGCACCATGGATTTGCAGGGTGAAATATCATCCTTTCTCTATGACTCCATCAACAGCAGTCAATGAACTAGGGTGGGAAGGGAGACATTCACAGACTGATGTCATCATGTCAGTCATTTCTGCATTACTAACATTCCTGGGGATTGAGCAGACCATGAATTGGCTTTAATGGACTATTCTATAACTTTTATTTGAAGACTAGGAAAAAGGCCCATTGTGGAAATAAATACAACGGCCTCTAGAAAGAGGCTCTGGGCGGGTGCCCCGGCCTTGGACACTCAGTGTCAATTTGCTGTGGCGACCTCAGCAGGGTATAATGACACTGAGTCCACCATTTTCTCCAGAGGAACTGATCTCTGCTACCTAAAGAACAGTTGTAATTCTGAGTGATCGCCAGCTCTCACCTGGAGATTGGACACATTTTACCTCAGAACAGCAAAACTGTTTAGAATGTTAAAAAGCCAATCAAGTCGCATATGCAAACTACCTCTGTGTTCCGAGGCAGAGGCCAATGAGGCTGCATAAGCAAATAACCTCTGTGTTCTGACTGGCTATGGTGGCGAGAGGAACAGCAAAATGTTTAGAATGTTGGAGGCAGGACTCAGGCAAAGCAGCCAGTGGATAGGGAGACCCTCTGAATGACAGATCAGAGAGCGAACTGATTTTGGAGCGTGTGAAATGTTCTAGAGAAGTGCCACCACCATTCGGCTTTTATTTATAAGGGAGATGTGTGAACAGCCGTAAAGGATGAACACAGGTGACTACTTACCAAGTGGTAACTTCCTATAGGCCCTGACCAGGATGGCCCAGAGTAGCCTGATCTCATCAGATCTCAGAAGCTAAGCAGGGTCAGCCCTGGTTAGTACTTGGATGGGAGGCCAACAAGGAAGTCTGGCGTTGCCAGAAGTAGGTAATGGCAAACCACCTCTGTTAGTGTCTTGCCTTGAAAACTGGACAGGATTGCCATAAATTGGCTGTGACTTGACAGCACTGTCCACCACAAGCTTACCACAATACAGGTGGTTTGCTTGTATTCCCTTGCATGTAGGGAAGCAGAATCTTACCCCTGGATCAGCTATAGGCCCCGGTCACATGGGAGGTTTTGGCCCAGAAGAGGGATGGATCGGGGGTGCAGCAAACGGGCGCAATCAAACCGCAACATCTGGGAAGTGGCGCACACCCGTCATGATTCAGGCCAGTAACACGGAGCAAAAAAGAACCTGCAAAAGGGAAGGACTTACCTGAAACGCCACAGCAAGCGCGGCCATGAGATCGCCAGTGCGCCCGTCGTCAGGAGCAATCGAGGCTCCCGGCCGAACTGTGCATGCGCACACATGCGCAGCCGGCTACCTCGTGCTCCCTTCCATGGCTTCCCCCTGGCATCTGATCATGCCGGGGAGCAACTGCGCAGCGGCTCAGGGAATGTGTCTGATCCCGCCGCTGCGTGTCTTCTTTTTTCCCACGTGTGGCAGGGGCCATAGTATTCTTCTTGCTATTTGATAGGACAATATTGATGACCACATTAGCAAGTGCATATATGCACACCACAGTAAATTACCACTTGGCCAATAGTGGCCCATGTTCACTTATCAGTGCTTCCGTAACAGCTCCTGTATGGTGAACATCCCCAGGTTTTTATTTTCTTGACTTACTAAAGTAATCATTTCTGAAGGCTGGATGAAGACTGATATGTTATGATGGCATCTCATAAGACCCTCTGTTAAGCGTCTGCAACCAAGTTAATGGGAACTCCCTCTCTTGTCTCGTATCTATCAGATCTCACTTTTACACACTCCAGGAAGGAATGCACTAATTCACTATCATTATGAGTGATACGAGCAAACAACATCTCCCGCACTGCCACCCCCCCAAAACCCCTAAGGCGAAGGTCGTGTTCTTCCCTCGTCCTTACAATTATCTCTTGATGAGGAACCCCCTGTGACTGCCCGCTTGCAGAGCGGAAATGAAGCGATATAAATACACATTTAATATTCTTATAATTGTTGCTATGAAAAGACACCAATTAGTAGGTGATTCTGGAGGGAAGTCTGGGGCTGCTGTAGACTGAGAACCCAGACTGGCAGATGGCTTCTCTCAGAGGGACCCTGGATTCAAAGGTCTGCTCACGCATTTTATTGCTAAGGTGGATAGGAAGTGGGGATCTCCTGTTGAGGCTTCATTTGGTCTGTTCTCTTTGGTGATGATTAATAAGGGTGACCACTCTCTTGTCCTCATTAGCCTTTCTCCTGCTCCTCAGCCACCAGCCCAGCACAGGGAAAGGTAGGAGGTGGCTCTCCATTCCTGTTTACCAGAGACATTCCGTCTTTGTTAGTCCCTCTCCTTTGTAAATCATTGGGCTGAATCCTATAGATATTCTGCTGATTCAAGAGGGAAGAGAGTAGGGATGGGCATGAACCAGCTTATAAACCTAAATTTGTGGTGGATTTTGGGTGGCTTGCGGCTCACAAACTGAAGCTGGCAAACTGAAGAGCCGCCATGAACTTCCATGAATTTTAAGGCAGTTCATCATGATTTGTGAAGAGCAGGAAGTAGGGGTTTAAATGGTTCTGAGACATTTAAACCCCTGCTTTCTGCTCCCTGCTGCTCAACTGTTTTTTGCCAGGAACAGAAAGCAGGGGTTTAAATGCTGCTTTCTGCTCGCCACTACTTTTCATGGGAAACCATTTAAAACCCTACTTTAAACCTTATTTAACCCCCTGATATCTGCTCCATGCCAAAAGTGGCAAGGAGCAGAAAGGAGGGGGTTAAATGGCTCAGAGCCATTTAAAACTGTGCTTCTGCTCCCTGCTGCTTTTGGTGGGGAGCAGAAAACAGGGAACATGAACTGCTACAGACTGGTTCAGTTTGCAAACCAGCCTCCCAGTTCATATTGGTTCATGGTTTGTCTCATGGTTTGTCTCATGATTCAGCCACACACCAAAATGAATC
Organism: Gekko japonicus; assembly: GCF_001447785.1. NCBI lineage: Eukaryota > Metazoa > Chordata > Lepidosauria > Squamata > Gekkonidae > Gekko > Gekko japonicus. The sequence goes on from NW_015160228.1 coordinate 89,615, forward strand.
ACAAAAATGCAGGTCATGCCCATCTCTAGAGGAGAGCTACTTTTGTCCAATTCTTTTCTTCATGGCAGTCACCATGAAGAGGTCTATGGGACTGCTGGAGAAACTGGAAGGTAACAAAAGATCTGCTTCTGCCAGTGGAACTTCCATAGGATCCAACCCAGGGGTGGGAATACAGGATGGCCCCACCAAATCTATCTTTTTAAAAAATTGGGCCCAACCTAAGGTCTGCTTAGCTTCTAGGAAGCTTCCTGTTCCTTTCATATGTCCTGGGAACACAGACTTGAGGCAGCCAATGTGGAATACGAGGATCCTTACTTAAGTGCATGCAAGAACGGGAAAAAAAAACCTGAGGAAACTCTTCCTCCAAGAATTACTGGATGGGAGGTAACATGGACACTGACCTTCTGCAGCCAGTTGGAAAAGCTGCTGTCTATTATACAATACCTCCAGGGCCTTACATTCACCCGTTCAGCTCAAGGCTGTTTTCAAAGGAAGGTTTCTTATCATTCTTATAATTAAGAGGTGCTGAGATGATTGGCACTGGAAGACAAGGGGAAAATAATGGGAGAAGTTGACAAATCCAGATATTTTCAACAGCACAGTTGCTTTGTTTAATCATGTTGGAATGCCAATAATGGGATCTTCTGGGCTGATCCACGCCAGGTTCCACACAGTTTTCCTTATGGACTGAGATATCCCCACTGGCCATTTTCTTTAATCAGAATGGAAAGCTCATAAGATGTTGCATTAGAAAGGTCTGCCAAGCACCACTTACAAAGAATGGGTCAGGGAGATGTTTTTCAAGGGCTCTTGGCTTTAAAATTGCTGCCACTTTGTCACTTAAGCTTTTCTCCTTTGCCTGAGGAGAGCTTTTTAAAAAACAAAACAAAAAAACCCCTGAGGCTTGGGAAGAAGGGATGCATTGTCAGGGAGCCCCAAAGAGCTGACTGCGTCTGTACAGAGGGTGGACTCCAGGCACCAAAGAGAGAAAGATTCAGACCCAGGGAACGTGGCAGAAATGGTGTGAGCATTTGAAGAAACCTCCCCCTCATCTTGCAATCAGAGCAAATTGCAGAAATGTATGCAAATTTGTATGCATTAGCATGAGATTGCTTAATTTGCAAGATCTGTTCTGAGAGCAAAAAAGAGTACTCTTCCAATGAATCTGAAGACACTGAGAAAGCACTCCAATGGCATGGCAGGCCTTGAGTGACAGATCAGACACCGCATTGCGATGGGGGGGGGAGAGGGGGGAACAGTAGGAGAAAATGTCCACGGAGGGGATCTGGGGTATTTGAGAAATGTGAACCTTGATTCCCCACCCAGTCCCTGGAAACGCTGCCTAAACCCCATCTGGCTTCAGACATGACAGGCACTTCCCACACATTTAAAAGTTTTTTCTTCCCATCCACAAAATGTAGAAATTGGATTGCTTTTTAAAAAACACACACCCAATTACTACTATTAAAGGAGAGAAATTAAAGAATCTACATTTTCTGTGCCCCTGAAGTTGGTGTAAGCCCTGAGAAGAGGAATACTGATATTTTTGCTTTTACTGGGTGAAAAGTACGCAGACGGAGAGTGATTTCAGTAAAGCGTACTTTATTCGATCAGGAACAAGACAGCTTTGGCCGGCTCGCAGGCCGGCTTATATTCCCCAAGAAACCGCCACCCAAAACACCCCCCCACTTCCCAATAGGTTATTTACAGTGGCTGAGAGTCCCATTGGCTCTTGGCCAGGAACCTAGCCCCCTGATTGGAGCAGGCTAGGATCCGCATAGTCCATTGTCTCTTGGAGCGAAGCTCAACATTTGTCTCTGGACTTGTCTGGACTTGTCTGGACTTGTCAGGACTGTTTGTCTCTGGACTTGTCTGGACTTGTCAGGACTGGATACATTACATCGGAAAAACAGTAGTTGGGCCTGGGATTCTGCTAAAGTCCTTAAAGGCCCTGCTTTGCCAACCTGATGCAAGGACGGCCTCTCATCCCCTCCCCTCCAAGTCTTGGGACATACTTTCCCATCACAACCGTTGTCTCTGTCACCTCTATGACAGGTGAACATATGGTATGTTCTCATCCTCAGTGGCCTTGGCTGTCCATATCTCTATGTTTGGTGTTAGGGGTCAGGTCACGAGGGGAAGGGCCATGGCTCAGTGGTGCAGCATCTGCTTTGCATACGGGAACTCCCAGGTTCCCAGGCTGAGGAAAGGCCCTGGCTCACTGACTTCGCATCTGCCAGGCATGCAGAAGGTGCCAGATCCAATCCTTGGCATCTCCCATTAAAAGGGTCAAGGTGATGAGAAAGACTCCTTCCTAAGACTCCAGAGAACTGCCGCCAATCTGAGTAGACAATACTGATCTTGCTGGACCAATCCTTCAACTCAATGTAAGGCAATTTCGTGTGTTCAATCCCCAGCATCTCCAATTAAGAAGATCAGGCAGTAGGTGATGCGAATGGCCTCCAAGTGCGACCTGCTTCCAGTCTGAGTAGACAATACTGACCAGGGTCTGGCAGCTTCATGCGTTCTTGTATATGTGCTCTGGGTATTTGGAAGCATGAGCAGATGTGTCATGCTACAGACTGAGACTCTGCAGTGCTCTCACTAGAGTCTTTCCTGAGCTCTTCTGCCTGCAACTTCAGCCTGGCATGCTGAAATTCAGTCGGGGCACACTTCTGGGCCATGGGTAAACACTGTGCTTGGTTTGGCAATCAAAGGGCAAGCTACAACGTGTGCACAAACCCCGGCTGCTCCTCTGTCTCTTCACCTGGCCAATGAGGATAATTAGCCTGTCGAAGTGCTGCGTTGAGATTTGCTGGCAGAAGGGGTGGCATCTGTTCGAAGGGGTGGGGTTTTTTTGAAGAGCAATCCTCCAGGTAGGAATCAAATCTCTGGCTGAGCCTTTGAGCCCACCTGGCAGGGCAGCTGCCTATATCCCTCCCCATCCCACTCTCTCCCCACCAAGTGTCTCGCTCTTTGCTCTGGCAGCTGCAAGGATCCAAGATGCGGAGCCAATCCAAACATTTGGGCTCAGGGCCATACAGACTGACTGTGTTTACTCCAAAGAGCCTTGGCAATTTATAGTCCCCATCTGGCCCCACGAAGCCTGCCTAGCTGAAGGCTTTTAGAAGATCCGTGCTAGAGATTCAAGTGATTGTGGCGTGGGCTTGTTTCTTTAGTTTAGGTTTGTTTTTATCCCACTCTTCCTCTAAGGAGCTCAGCGCAGCCTCCATATTTCTTCTCTCCTCCATTTTTATCCTCACAACAACCTCAGGAGGTAGGTTAGGGTGAGAGAGAGTGACTGGAACCAGGGTCTCCGAGCAAGTTACACGTATCCTGGTCCAGTGCTTTATCTATTGCAGTGTGCTAGTTCTACACAGAGAATAAGTACTATGTTTGTCTGGCGACTTGGAATCTAGGACACCCAAGCAGGAATGCTGTATCGAATATTGGAAGCTTGCCGATTTTATTTTAATATCCGTGTTTCCATTTTCTTCTTCTTCTTTTCTGTCTCCCTTGTGTGAGTTTTTTTACAACTTTACTGCTAAGTTTTTCCTGTAGATTCCCCCCCCCCAACTTTCTTTGTGCTTCAATTAATCAGCGTTGTACATTAGGCACATTACATTAGGCATATTAGGCACATCACAGCCACATTGAGCCTGCTTTGGCGGGCACGGAGGGGTGTCAATCAATCAATCAATCAATCAATCAAAGAAATAAATAATTACATTCATAAATATTGAACACATTGTATAAAGATGTATAAAAGACAAATAATCAATACCAGGAAAAAAAGAAGAAGCTTGGATTGAAATCCTTCACAATGACAACACATGTAAACAGAAAGGGACACCCATGTTCCCTCTAAGCTATGCAGTCTTGTGAGCAAAAATTCTACTTGGTGAGCTACTAGCATTAAAGTTGTGAGCGAGCGATGTGGCTACTGCATAAATTAGTTTGCTCTGGAGCCCTCCTTCCTGAACTAAGACAAAAAACTGTGAGCCGGAGGCTAAAAAACTGTGAGCTAGCTCACACTAACTCAGCTTAGAGGGAACAATGGACACACACACACCCAGAATGCCAAGAATTGAATTCCAATTCTTCCCCAGCCATTCCATTCTCTGGGCAGTTTCAGGCCACTCTTAGGCCACTCACTGCATGTTAGCCTAATATATTTTACACGATTATGGTATAGTTTAAATGGGAGTGGGAGAACCAAATACCGTGCATGCTTTCTAGAGCTACATACATGAATAGTAGCATTGAGGGGTGATGTACATTTAAAAATAAATAGCTGATAAGTGTATTATACTTTATTTTTATTTTACTTCATTTATAGAAGAAGAAGAAGAAGAAGAAGAAGAAGAAGAAGAAGAAGATGAAGAAGACGAAGAAGAAGAAGAAGAGAACCCCGCCCTTCACTTGGGAGTCTCAGAGCGGCTTACAAACTCCTTTCCCTTCCCCTCCCCACAACAGACACCCTGTGAGGTGGGTGGGGCTGAGAGAACTCTGACACAAACTGCTCTTTTTCAAGGACAGCTGTGCCAGAGCTTGCGACTGACCCAAGGTCACATCAGCAGGTGCAAATGGAGGAGTGGGGAATCAAACCCGGTTCTCCCAGATTAGAGTCCGCGCACTTAACCACTACACTAAACTGGCTTATACACGTTTATTCCTTTTTGTTTACATGTGTTGTCATTAAACATTCTCACCTTCTCCGTTGAAGAAGGAAGACCACTTTGGGGTCAGGAAGCAATTTTTCTCCAGGCCAGTTTGGCTGGGGATCCTGGAGGTTTTTTGTCATCTTCTGGGCTTGGAACAGTGGCCACTGGGGGTGTGTGGGGGGAGGTATTTGTGAATTCCCTGCATTGTGCAGGGGGTTGGACTAGATGACCCTGGAGATCCCTTCCAACTCGTCTATGATTATATCCTCACAACAACCTTGTGAAGTAGGCTAGGCTGAGAGTGTGTGACCCATGGCCCAAGGTCACTCAGCAAGCTTCCATGGTGGAGTGGGGATTTGAACCTGGGTCTCCCAGATCCTAGTCTGACACTCTAATCTCTACACCATGCTGGGATTTTTTTTGTTCGCCATCAAGTTGCAGTCAGTTTATAGCACACACACTATAGTGTTTTCAAGGCAAGAGATGAGCAGACATTGTTTGCCATTGCCTGTCCTTGCGTACTCTGGACTTCCTTGGTGGTCTCCCATCCAGGTACTAACCAGGGCTGACCCTGCTTAGCTTCCAAGATCTAATGAGATAGTATATAAAAAAACTGAGTGGAGGCTCTGCCATGGCTATTGGGAGCTAGTATAGTAGTTAAGGAGCTGCGGTGGCTCAAGTGGTTAAGACACTGAACTGCAGGCTGTGGAAGGTCGTTCGTTCAGCAGTTCGAGACCCGAGTGTGCCACATGATGGAGTGAGCTCCCGTCTCTAGCCCCAGCTCCTGCCAACCTAGCAGTTCGAAAGCAAGAAACTGCAAGTAGATAAATAGGGACCACTTCGGTGGGACGGTAACAGCGTTCCATGCGGCTTGGTGTTTAGTCATGCCGGCCACATGACCACGGAAACGTCTTCGGACAGCGCTGGCTCTTCGGCTTTGAAACGGAGATGAGCACCACAACCCTAGAGTCAGATTCGACTGGCTTTCGAGCAAGGGAACCTTTACCTTTATAGTAGTTAAGAATATGAGCTTGAGCCAAAATTCCTAGGCTGCAGAACAACCACAAACTGTTCTTAAGCTAGCCATTGTGTTTAGTTCCATATTGCTCTATCTGTAACATTGGCCTACTTTACAGGATTGTTGTATGGATTGTCAAGACAAGGTGCGTGATATGCTTTGCATGATCAAGAAATACGGCATCTGTGGTATCTGTGTCTGTGTGCATGAAGAATAGCTGTTGGTTTTAGAAATTAGCAGTTGTCTATGTACAGCATTCACCAGTTGGTAGCAGCAGTGGAGTGACCAGTGAAACAAGCTCCCGTGTCTTAAGAACATGACACGAGTGATTTAATACAGCTTAGTTGTGGACCTGACAGCAGTTACATCACTATAAAATATGTTTATGGTGATGCAATTATGGGCACCATCAATATTGCTTAGCTATAGACCAGCAGTTAGTTTTGCAATGATCTATGGCAGGATGAGTGTAGTGCGAGCCCCCATGGAACTCTGTCCCATCCCATCATCACCACACCATAAACTTGCTGCTTTCTTCCCCCTCCTCATTGGGAGAGAAGAGGGCCTAATCCTTTTGGGAGCCAATTCCAACCAACAGCCCCCCAGGAGAGGGTAGCACTACATGGCTTGAGGACCAACAAGATTTCCAGGGTATAAGAACTCGAGAGTCAAAGCGTCCTTTATCAGCTCTGATGAAGGGGAGTGTTGACGCTCAAAAGCTTTAATCTAGTTGGTCCTGAAAGTGCTGCTGGACCTGAATCTTGCTCTTCTGCTTCAGGCCAACAAAGCTACCCACCTGGATATATGTCTCCTCCCTCAGTTCTTCATAAATGTTATGCCAAAGGGAATTATGACTTACTGGTTGGGCAAATGCTTTTTCAGTCTCTTGACATCTCCAGTTCAAGGTTGTCTTCTTTGTCTATCTAATCTTCTATTTCATTTTGAAACATGGTGCCAAGTCAAAATAGAATATTACCCTGGCAGACAAAATGACTAGTTCAGACACGGAGGGCTGGTAAAACTCAGTTGGGAAAAGCAGAGTCCTTTTTCAACTGGAATTATTAATGCCATGTTCAGGAGGTTATGATGCCCATCAGCCTAACCGGTAATCATTTGGTTTTGGCTCCTCAGGATGTCAGTTTGCTGGCCAGCTACCAGCCTGTTGAATGATTCCCCTCTCCAGTACACACACCACCCAGCTGGAAATGAGAAAAATAAAGAAATTATTGCAGAACACCTGACCTATGACCTCATTTTAAGGCTGCAGAAAAGGCCAATCAGGAGTGACCCAGAGGGACAGTTTACAACATGCATGGTGCATCTGGGCTGGAGGTTGCCATAGGAACAATGACCCTTCAGGACATCAGGTGACGCTGAGTGGAGAACCAACATGGTTAATTCGAGCTAAGAAATAGCAGGCAGAATGCTACATGAACAGAGCAGGGGTTCAGTCAAAAGATCTCCATTCATTTCAGCACTGTGGAGATAACATCACAATCAAACAAAAGTTCAGTGTGTTCCAAAGTTCTGTACCCTATTGCAATTAAAGGTCTGTTTACCTCATTTTTATTCCACTGTACACTGCAGGATCTCAGGGTGGGATACATAGCTCTCACTCCTCCATTTTATTCTGACAAGAACCCTGGAATGTAAATAAGGTTGAGAGAGTTATTGGTCTAAGGTCATACAGCAAGCTTCATGGTTGTGTGTAGATTTGAACACGAGCCTCCCAGATCCTTCTCTGATGCTCTAACCACTGCATCACACTGGCTGTGTCAATTTACTACTTGTCTTAGATATTTTCTCTACCATACCTGGCCTGTGAATTGTTGCCTACATCAGACTGGTTTGGATCTTGGTTTCAACACATCTTGGCACCCGTGCAACTTCTCGTTTGTAATTACTTTGCCCCAAACATTTCATGATTGCAATATGGCTGGCTTTATAATTATTTCATAAAATACATAATGATCATAATTAAACCAATAACAATATATTATAGATCACATTGTAGGTTATAATTAGAATAATTCGTAATTATGATAATTATAGTGTGATAAAACTGAAATATGACATGTTGTAAAGAGGTGGGTAAATGCAGGCATAACCGGCACTCTGGGTAGAATCTTTGGTGTTGGTCCTAAGCTATCTAACATTTCACAGACGGAAAAACAAGGATATGTTTGTGACACATGATCATAGGAAGGATCTCGGCCTGAGCCAACCCCCCCCCCCCTGATTATATGATAGCCTCTTCTCCATCAACTTTGATAGGCATTCGGTCCAGCTTATCTCCTAAGGATCTGAGAATGACATATATGGCTTTCCCCCACCCCTCACAACCCTGTGAGGTAGGTTAGGCTGAAAGAGAAAGCTAGTGCTCCAAGTTTACACAGTAAGCTTTACGGCAGAGTGAGATCTCTTGAAACTTAGTACAGCAGTTTCCAGTGTTGAACCTTTGGGAGCTTTGGGAGTATTGAGCAATGGTAGTGTCAGGTTCGATAGTCAGATCACACCACACAGCGCTTCATAAGAAGTATTCTGTTTATTGGTAGTTCATAACTATGACACGTGAACTTCTTTTGTCAGGGATGGCCCAAATCAGCAGGGCACCCAAAGTTATAGTAGTTTCAAAACATCCCCCCCCCCATTACAAGCAGAAGCCAATAAGTGGTGTGTATTGTGCGCGTGCACAGGAGAAAAGAGAGTGGGCAAAATAGGAGCTGTTTGTTCCCAGCAGGTCAGGAGCAGTGGAATCCCAAGGTCAGGAAAGCATAAGCAGATAACAACCCAGACAGGAGACATTGTTAGTGTACCAGGCTGAGGAGAGGAGGATCTCCCCCCACACATTCCAGGGAATGGCAGCGTTAACTGACAGGTAGTGGGTATCACCACAGAATGGTTTCCAAGCAACTGGACAGTGCGGGAGATTCCAAGCCAAGGATATGAGCAGTTATTTATGAATGGGCTTTCCCTGTAGACCCGGGCTTTTCTGATATACCACTTAGTCCAATGAGAGTGAGGAAAGTCAAGACTGGGTTTTTGTTTTGGGGAAAAAGCAAGTGAGAGACACAAAATACACCAGTGGTTACCACAGCAGCCACAAACACCACCTTGGGAATCATCAGCAGAAAACAGCACAGTAACTTGTTGTTGTTGTTGTTCAGTCGCACAGTCAAGTCCGACTCTTTGCGACCCCATGGACCAGATCACACCAGGCCTTCCTGTCTTCCGCCGTCCTCTGAAGTTTGCTCAATTTCATGTTCGTTGCATCTATGACACTGTCTAACCATCTCATCCTTTGCCGTCCCCCTCTTCTTTGACTTTCAGTCTTTCCCAGCATCATGGTCTTCTCCAGTGAGTGCTCCCTTCTCATTTGGTGGCCAAAGTATTTGAGCTTCAGCTTCATTATCTGGCCCTACACCACAAAAGCTCTCTAGATTGTTTGATTATCTAAGTACTAATAGCCAAGTTGGCCAAATATTTGGATACTTAAATCCATGTGACTGGAGCTGTGAATAGGCAAGACAGATCTTTCTACAAACCTGAAAAGGGCCCCAGGTTTGCAGAAAAATGTGAAATTTAAAAAACAAAATAATATGGGTTTAAAAAAACCCTGAAAATGATGAAAGGAGCTTCTGTAGCTTTAAGCAACTTATTCTTTTACTGGTTGTTGCTAGGCAATCACAGTGTTTCAAGGCTTGGTTCTGTCAGTAGTAGTAGAAGAAGAAGAGATTGGATTTATACCCTGCCCTTAACTTGGAGTCTTAGAGCGGCTTACAAACTCCTTTCCCTTTCCCTCCCCACAACAGACATCCTGTGAGGTGGGTGGGGCTGAGAGAACTCTGACACAAACTGCTCTTTCAGGAACAGCTGTGCTAGAGCGTGTGACTGACCCAAGGTCACATCAGCAGGTGCAAGTGGAGGAGTGGGGAATCAAACCTGGTTCTCCCAGATTAGAGTCTGTGCACTTAACCACTACACCAAACTGGCAAGGGAGAAGGGCAGAACCCTTTTGAGGCCTATTTTGGCCTTTGGGGCCAGGCCTGACTAGGGTTGCCAGCTCCAGGTTGGGAAATTCCTGGAGATTTTGTGATGGAGTCTGAGGAGGGCAAGGTTTGGGAAGGGGACAGGCCTTAGCTGAATTTAATGCCATATAGTCCACCCTGTAAAACAGTTATTTTCTCCAGGGGGGCAGATCTCTGTCATCTGGAGTTCAGTTGTTATTCTGGGAGATCTCCATGTGGAGATGGGAACCCTAGGCCTGGAAGCAACCTGTGGGTGACTTGATACCACCTGACTTCCATGACTGAGCTAGGCCTGGCTGCTTGCTACTGTTCAACAGCAGCCACCCTAAGAAAGCCAGTGTGGTATAGCAGTTAGAGCTTCATAGCAGGGTCTGGGAGACTCGGGTTCAGATCCCCATCTTGCTTTGGAAGCTCACTGGGTGATTTTGGGTCAGTCACATACTTTCAGCCTAGGGTTGCCAGCCTCCAGGTGGGGCCTGGGGATCTCCTGCTTTTACAACTGATCTCCAGCTGACAGAGATCAGCTCCCCTGGAGAAAATGGTTGCTTTGAAGGGTGAACTCTATGGCATTGTACCATGCTGAGGCCCCTCCCCTCTCCAACCCCCACCATCTCCTGGATCCCCCAAAGTCTCCAGATATTTTCCAACCCAGACTTGGCAACCCTATAAATTCAGCCTGACCTAACTCACAGGGTTGTTGTGTGGATAAAAAGTAGAGGAGAATAATGTGAGCTGCTTTGGTTCCCAGTGTGGAGAAAGGTGGGGTATAAATGAATAAATAAATGTAGCTGAAAATGGGAGGCATATAAAAGATACATTGGACAATGGCTGAGAAGGAGAGAAGGAAGCAAGGAAAAGGGAGAGGATATGGGGGTTGCCAAGAGGACCGAAGGAGAAAATAGCACAGAGACAGGGGAAAGTGAGGTGCCACCCCACAAGTCCTTGAGGGTTCCTGCCATGCAAGTGGGCCTGCCCCAGCAGCTGGCACCACACAACTGGCCCATAGTTTTCCTAGGCAGAGGCTGCGAGGGGGGGCGGAGAAAGCTGTAGGTTGGCTGTTGGTTGGAAAGGAGATAGGGTGTAAACTCCAGGTTAGGAAATTCCTAGAGATTTGGGTGCTGGAGCCTGGGGAGGGGAGGGACCTCAGATAGGCATAATGTCATAGACTCCAGCCTCCAAAGCAGCCATTTCCTCCATGGGAGCTAGTGCTGCCAATTTCCAGATGGGGGCTGGAGATCACCTGGAATTAAAACTGCTCTCCAGATGACAGAGATCAGTTCCACAGGAGGAAATGGCTGCTTTGGAGGGTAGACATTATGGCATTATACTCTGCTGAGGTCACTTCCCTCCCCAAACCTTGCCCTCCAAACCTTGCCTCAAATCTCATGGAATTTCCCAACTAGAAGCTGGCAATCCTAAAGGGGAACTGATCTCTGTAGTTGGGAGATCTGTTGTGTTTCCAGGAAATCTCCAGGCCCTTGAGATTGGCAGTCCTAGACGGAAAGAAGGAAGCAGGAAAAGCAGAGAGGCTGGTAAGGAAAAGAGGAAAGAGGGAGAGAGAGGGAGGGAGGGAGGGAGGGAGGGGGGAATAGAGGCCTCTTGCAAGTCCTTGTGGGTTCCCACTTGTACATCCTATTATCAATAGATGTATTTATTTACATGGTGGTGGGAAATGCCAACAAGTTGCAGCCAACTTATCATGACCTCATAGGGCAAGAGATGTACACAAGTGGTTTGCAATTGCCTGCCCTGCATAGCGGTCTCCCATCCAACAAATGGCCAACCCTGCTTAGCTTCTGGGGTCTGATCAGACTGGGCTAGCCTAAGCCACCCAGATCAGGGCATTTATTGACTTATCTATTCTATTTTAATCCCATTTTCCAGCCCAAAATGACGCTGAAAGCAGCTCAATAGAAATGACATTAAAATTTGATGCAAATGCTCTATAGGGGGCATTTTAGCTGATGGAGGGGAGTCGGGTAGGATGGGGTTAAGGCACTTGTGGAGTGAAGTATAGAGTAGCAGCTCACTTGCTTACTTTTGTTTTAAAGACAATAGCATACAATTTGATAAATGCAATTTATTTCCTTTGAGGGGAAATTAAAACTATTCAATATGTAACCTGCTTGTCCTTAACTTTGCACATAAATCCGTTCTGGCATCATCCCTTCACTCTTTCACTTCATTTGACATTCTGTTTGAACTGCTTTGCAGAAATGCAGAGAGCAGGAAGAAACAAAGACCCTTTTAATATCCTGAAATTAGGAAGCAGAGCTCCAGTACTAAACCTGAGGCTGTTAACATGTTTAGAACTTCATGAATGCTAATAAAACTATGGTGCAGTGGTTAGAGCGTCAGATTAAGGCTGGGGAAATGCCAGTTCAAATCTCTCACAGTTATGAAGCTCACTGGATAAACTTGGGCCAGTTTCTCCAGAGGGAAAAGGGGGAAGTTCTGTTTCTACATTCTTATTGATTTATTTGCTGGGGAGGGACAACATGAGTTTGTCCTTACATCAGTTAAAAGGAAAAAACAAAACCTACTCCTTTAATTTCCCCTCCAAGTATGTGGTGTTCACCTGCTCACCCCTGCAGTCTCTCTTCATCTCACAAATATGCTGTAGCTCAGACTGTCTCGATTCCTGTTCCTTTCCCATCCGCTACAGCTACATTTCTGGAATCAGGAATGGTCCTCACAGCAGAACACCTGCTATTTTAAGCAGCAGCTGCTGAGCGCATGTGCAGTTATCCGAAAGCCAGAAGTACGCATGTGCACTTTTTAGAAGCTGGACCACACACCATCAAGCAGGCAAAAACCTATCACTAATTATTCCCAACCAGAGGTCATATCGGGGGGGAACGCGGGGGATCGCAGTTCCCCCGGGTGAGGTATGGGGGGCGGGGCATATGACGAAGCCCCGCCCCCTGCTTCCGGCCGCTCCACTTCCGGCCCTCATTCAGCCAGGAGGAGGCAGGAGAAGAGGGAGGGTAAGTTGCTTCCTCCCTGCCTCTCCCCACCCCTGCCTTCCTGGGGCCAGGGAGGGCCTTCGCGGGGCTTCCTTGCACTCCCGCCGGCCTTGCAGGTCCACCGCCGGGCCCCTCATGGGGCTCAGCAGTGGAGCTGCAAGGCCGCCGCCGGCGGCCGGGACCGTTGGGGGTGGGGTGTGTGGCCTTATGACACACTTCCGGTGATGTCAGGGAGTGTGGCATATGCTAATGAGTTCCCCTAGCTCTTTTTCTACGAAACGACCCCTGTTCCCAACTCCTCTGTGCCTGGTTCACACATGCAGGAGAGTGGGGTCAAAGGAGGACAGAACAAATAATTTTACAACAGAACCAGAAGAGCTCCCTTGGGGGGGGCACCATAATAGTCAACAGTTTCTATGTGTAACTGATCTAGAATTGCATTATACAATGTGTGTTACTTTTATGTATCCTCTCAGTCATGCGATATATCTAACACTGATGAATAAATAATGTTGAAAGGTACATACATTTTACAGAGGGGAAAAATTAGCACAAGGCCACAGAAAAAGGTGTGAGAATAAAGATTCACAGTGAAGAGCCACATGAGGGAGGCGAAACTGAAGCAAGGATTTTTTGGGGTTGAAAAAGAAGGGACCAAAAAAAAAATGTGGACGTATCCCTAGTGCTGAGAAACAGGATTAGGGAGATGAGGCCTCTCTCCTTCCTCGTCCTGCTTTAAGAGCCTTCCCTGCTTCCCACACAATAAACAAAGGCAGCTGTAAGTTCTTGCAGAGAGAGCAGTAGATAATTGAAGAGCCCTTATCAATATTGCATGGCTCCGTGCCTCTCGCCTGTATGGTGAGCAGCATCTGCCACAGCAGATGCCCTCGAAGGGGTCTGCACAGCACACGTGTGGCATCTCCCTCCCAAGACCCTGGACCCAAAATGATTTTGAGCTTGTTCCTGAATGGAAAGCCTGACCTAAGCCCTGTGACACAGGATGAGGTGGTGGAATTGTGGCTGGTACCACTACAGGTGGCAGGGGGGTGCGTGTGTATGTAGGGGAGATATTCTTGTATGTTCCCCTCAGGTAATGAACTCTGCATGGGATAAACTCACACATGAAAAGATGAACTTCCACCTGCAGTCAGAAGTGGTACAGTTCCGAACTCTATGACCCCCGTCAGTCGCCTCATTCTGCATTTTGAGCATAGTAGCTCCTAGTTCCTTGGCAATGGTTAAGGCTGAACATAAACTATTTGCTATGTTTGAGAACATTTTTGACAGCGTCAATAAAGCACCACTAATTTTCATTGACTTTTCTTGTAAATATCTGAAAATTTGTTCACCAATTCATTTACCTTGCAGTATCCTGTTGTCTCTCAGGTATGAGCCACACTCCCTTAGATAATGTCTTGTGATTGTTTGCCTCTGGATTTTCTTGTATCAACAGGAAAATCTGGGAGAGGAATGCTTATGACAGCACAATATCTAACAATTAATGCTGCTTCCATTAACTGGCTTTCATTGCCCTCAGCAACATTACCCCACAACCAAATCTGACTTTTTTGGGGGTATTTTTCATATGTGCGTGTGTGAGTATGTGCGCACCTGGAAGTCATGGTGACCTCTGGTGACTGACCCTTGCTGGGGGCTTGGAGGATATTCAGAGAGGTGGCTGAATAAAACCTGCCCCCGCCTCCCAACTGCTGGTATTCCAAGGAGGTCTCCCATCCAAGTACTTGCCAGAGTCAACCCTGCTTAGCTTCTGAGATCTGATGAGATCGGGCTTGCCCGGCCTATCCAGGTCAGGGCACCAAATCTGACTTCTTAGTATCGGGACATCATCCTGTACACTATGTAATCCCTGATTGGTGGGATGGAGCATCTGCGTGACCGATACTGGCTGCACTGCCTTCACTCTCTTGGTTCTTTTCTTTTTTTTTAAAGTGGGATACAAAAGGGGAAAAGGGAATTTTTGTATTTACAGACCACCAGCAAATGGCCTTTAATACACTGCACCATCGGGCCAGAACTTTATAGCCAACTGACACTGTTTCAAGCTGTACCCATTGCTTTAATTGTTATAATGTTTTGTTTTGTTTTGAGCCCCCGGAGGGGATTTTTTATTATTTTTTATCACTACAAAAACTACAACAGAAGAAAAGGGAGGGGAAACTACATATACGGGATAAAGTAAAGAACCCACTACTAACTAAAAGCCCAAGAGAGGAGATCCTCCAACTAGCTTAGTAACATCAAGTCTTCTCATCATTGATCCCTTCATAAACTGAGTCAAACATTTATAATACTTTTCCTTTTAAGCTTAACTGTCTAGAAACAGTACCCCCAATCATCCCATAACCAAAGTCTCAAAGGCACATTTCAGAGTGCTTCAGCCTTTACTTCTCCTTTCCCCTTCTCTTCCGCAGCTTGTAAGGACTTTTTGGGGCTGCTGTTGTAATGTTTTATCATGTTTTAAACTGAAACTGTATTTATTATAATGATGTTACCCACCCTGAGTCCATCCGTGGGATGGGCAGGATATAAATGCAAAAAATAAATAATCTCTCTATAAATATAAAAGCCACTTGGGGTGGCAAAGTTCTATGCCCGGCAAAATCAGTTGGCTCTCTGATGTGTCACTCAGAAGCTGTCCCTATCCACTAGCTGCGTTGCCTGAGTTCTCTCCCACCCACTGCAGCCTAGGCCACTCTTCTCTGATTGGGCCAGCATTTCAAGGTCATTTGCATATGGAAGCTGATTGGACTTAACTCCATTCCACATGGACCAGATCACACCAGGCCTTCCTGTCTTCCGCCGTCCTCTGAAGTTTGCTCAATTTCATGTTCGTTGCATCTATGACACTGTCTAACCATCTCATCCTTTGCTGTCCCCGTCTTCTTTGACCTTCAATCTTTCCCAGCATTAGGGTCTTCTCCAGGGAGTGCTCCCTTCTCATTTGGTGGCCAAAGTATTTGAGCTTCAGTTTCATTATCTGGCCTTCCAGGGAACAGTCAGGGTTGATTTCTTTTAGGATGGACGGATTTGATCTTCTTGCAGTCCAAGGGACTCTCAAGAGTCTTCTCCAGCACCATAGGTCAAAGGAATCTATTCTTCGACACTCAGCCTTCCTTATAGTCCAACTCTCGCAGCCATACATGACTACTGGGAATACCATTGCTTTGACCATGCGGACTTTTGTGGGCAGGGTGATGTCTCTACTTTTTATCATGCTGTTTAG
>NW_015160228.1:108793-109044 GCF_001447785.1 Gekko japonicus
AAAATCTTTCGGAATTGTTTGGTACATTTACCATGGGGCACCCACCCAGAGCCTCTGGCATTTTCTCACTCTGCTGGCATCAAAACCAATTTAAGGCAAAATAGAGATATGGAGACTTTTCCATCCTCCTTTGCATCAATTTGTCTTTGTTGGCAATGGCAACCCTAGGCCTGCAAGCACTCTCAAGGTGACTTCATGCCTCCAGACTGGCATGGCATCACTAGCCCTGGCTGCTTTCTTCTGTTCAGCAG